>NC_065516.1:24824482-24982382 GCF_006386435.1 Epinephelus moara | reverse complement strand
GAGAGAGAGAGAGAGAGAGAGAGAGAGAGAGAGCACATGTGTATGCATGCGCATCTGCGTGCTTGTATGAGCGCACGCGCGCGCCCCTACGAGTGTGTGTTTTAATAGCCACAGTCAGAGAGCCTCTGTCAGACGGTCAGCTAATTGGCCATCTTACAAGTACAGAGGAGGCTGCTCGCAAATTGGCAAAAAGGGCAACCGGCTTCAATCTGATACCAAACTCCTTTCTGTCACGATGCTGTCCATTAGACAACAGCTTAAGTCAGGGAAATGGAACAAAAATAAAGAAAAACAGAATACAAAACAGGGGGAAAATAGTGGCGTAATTGTGCTTTGGAGACTTGTGTTGTTGCGCTTGACCCGTGTGTAGCGAGACAACGGGGATCATGCCAGATTTAGCGTAAATAAAAATTTGGGGGGAACGTTGTCAACTCATTGGGCTGGCGTTTTTATATTTGTGTGTGTGTGTGTATGTGTGTTTCCCTGTTGCAGAAGCCTCATGTATTTTAATCCATGTAAAGTCCCAACTGGGTTCCAATTAGGAACAGGTTTCCTAACGCCCTGAGGGGAAACTGATAATTATGCTGTTGACTGTGGTTGTGACTTAGAGTGTTTGTGTATTTCTGCGCGCGAGTGTGTTTTCAGGGGGACTTAGCACAGTGTATGATATCCTTTTTTTATCTTTCTGTGCTGTTTACAGTGCTGACGTTGTTAGTCGTATCCAATGATTCCTCATAATTAGACACGATGCAGATATTCAAATCCTCTTATCTTAGTTGTTTATCATGAGTGCTGAGCTTTACATATACACTTGTGTATCATGTTGTGCTCTGAATTTAGGCTTGAAGGCACAACGGGCAAATGTGGTTGAGTTGTTTCTGATCATTTTTGGGCCTTGTCTATTAAGCATATGTTAAAGTGTGTGTGTGTGTGTGTGTGTTTGTGTGTGTGTGTGTTTGGAGGGACTGTACAGTGGGTGGTAGCCTATTCTTTTTCATCTTTCTGTAATGTTTACACTGCTGATGGTGTTAGCTGTAGCAAATGATTCTTCATAATTGGGCATGATGCCGAGATTCAAATCCTCTTATCTCAGTTGTTTACACACTGCTTTGGGTATAAAATCTAAGCATGAAGAAACAGCAGCCATATTCGAACAGTATATACATATAGTATCAGGGAATCTGTCTATTAATACATGGGTATTACGAGGCTCGGGCATGTGTGTGCGCGCCCGGCAGCCTGAGTGTGACAGGTAGCCGTGCCCTAATGCTCTTAAACTCCCCGCCCGCCGCGTAACCTTGAAAAGAGAGAGTGACGCTGATGTAGTGGACAGCGCACCTCTCACATCAAAACCTAAATGTTGAAAAATGTCCCCTCAGATAAAATGGATGACCCAACTTGCGGAGCCCATTGGTATAAATACATTGCTCTGCGAGGCTGAGCTGAGAAGAAAGCCAAGAAAATGTTGAATTTTTCTGTATGGTTTCTGTGCTATTTGAAAAGCTCGCCATAGCGGCAACAAAAAAAAAAGCAGCCCTGTGTTTATTTTCAGCACTGCAGTGTTTTGGGGATGCTAGGGCCTCCTCCTTGCTGTGTATTCATGAACTCTTATTGTGGTTGCCACTATTTCCATATCGTGTCGGTGCAAAAACGCCTCACAGAGGGGGAATTGAATATGAGATATTTACAGCGTTTTTCTTAATCCGTACAGATGGCCATGCTGGGGTATGTACATATCGCTGTAAACTGTTGTAGACTTATTCATATCAGACGAGATTCTGGGAGGGGGTATGGGGTTAAAATCCAACTCCAATTTACAAATCTGAGATAATTTCCACACTCCCCTCTGAAGATTTTTACATGGAAATGAAGGGAGTGGAGGGTTGAGGGGGGCACAAGGAATCTTTTGAGACTGCAAAACAGCATAATTGTTTTGCTATCCAGTCGGGTGTTATACTACACATAATATATGGTTATTTCATACAGCCCCCAGACTGCCAAGATGTTTTCAATTTGGCACAGCCCTGCGATCATGATATCACAGAGAAAAGAGGGAGAGAGCTTCCAGTCTGGGATGGCCAGAGCAGTGAGAGGGCGATCATTTTGCCAAACTCAAAGGCTTTTTTCTCCCCCCCTCTCTCCCTCTCTCTCTCTCTGGGACGAATAATTCCACAGTTGCTGAGGCACTGAAAAAGCAATCTGCGGAATACCCCAGGGTCATGTCTGTGGCCGGATGATTTGTGTGAAATGTCATACATTAAATATAAGTTTAACATTCAGCCCGGTGCACTGTAAAACTGCCCTGTCGTTGCCACAGTCCGCCATTTCCCTCTGTGCAGGGAGGGTTCGGGTTCAGGAAAGCGGTCACAAAGGAGTTGGACACACAAATACACACACACACATACACACCACCCCCTGTGTCTGCCCAATCTTAGAGGGAGTAGGAGGGAAGGGGGGGTGTAGCGGACGACGGGGAGTTGTGAGGCCATTCGATCCACAGCTGCATTTCATTTACGAATGCGAGAGCACTAACTTTTTTCTTGAAAAATATATCTATATAATTTTTTTCAATTTCATCTTGTATTTTTTCCCAGGGAGCTTTTGGGCCAGACAGGCATTGAGAAAAAAAGAGGGGGGTGAGGTAGACAGACAGATGGACAGAGAGACGGACAGTTTGTCTAGAGGCAGGTGTTGGATTCACGTCCAGGCTGAGATGAGAAAGTAAGAGAGGAGGTGAGGAAGGAAAAAAGGGTTGTAACTAATTCATAAAGTTTCAGGAAAATAGCGAGCACTGAGAGGAAGAGAGAGGAGAAGCGAGAGAGACAGAGGAAAAAGGTGTCTCCAGGGACTTCAGTGAAGCAGTCATCCCAGAGAGAGAGAGAGAGGGGAGATTCTGTCCATCCTAGCAGATGAGAAAGAAATGACAGAGAGGGTACAAAGGATGTCATCTGCCAGATGGACAACTGATGAGTTTTCTCCCTTTCCTCTTTGTCTTTCTGTGTTTTTTTTTTCTTCCTCATGGCTTGTTTGTTTGTGCTCAGTCTGAGCCTCTGGAAAGTTTCTGTCTGAATGACTACAATAAGATCATGTGTTTGATATGTAAAGGGGAAACGTGGTGGATATTTCAGAAATGTGAAATCCATTGAAGATGGCCAACTGTGGTGCTGATCAAAGGGCAAACACTGGATGTTTTCGAGTACAGAAAGCATAAAACACTATATCTGCCCTGATTAAGATGTGCCAGACCCATTTGATATTGTTCATGAATGTAATTACGTACCTGTGTGCTTTCTCAAAAAATATTCTTATCTCCTTGGCACAGTTCAATTTAGTTTTCGCCTGGTGGTGTTTGACAACATTTGCATCTAAAAAAATCCATGCACCCTTTCTACAAATTCTGCTTATTATTGCCATGAAAGAGCTTACCACCAGATTTATCAATTTCACCTTGAAGGTGTTGTACTCGCCAGTGCATTTGTAAGCAAGTCGGAACTCTTTGAAGACAAACACAGTATCGTACAATCTGTAGCCCACCTCCCCCTCCACCTCCCCTCCTTTCCTACCCCTTCTCCTCCCTTTCCACTCCCTACTTCAAAGCAGAAGGGCTTAGATGAAGGTTTGGAAAGAAATGGAAAACAAATTGTTCATTTGTATCTGGGAGGAGACCAGACACTTGAGCAAATTCTCTCTGCATTCTCGCTTTACACGCGCTGCGGTAAAGTTATCTTTAAGGTGGGGTTGCGGGCGAGCCGGGAAGAGGCGAGGCCCGAGCAATTGCTGTTCTTAAGTCTCAGGCAGGCAATCAAATGTGTAAATGAGAGCGAGGCTAGTCAATGATCACCTTCGGGATGCGTCAACAGAAATATTAAGGGGATTTTTCTGCACCATTCTGTAGAGGAGATGCTGAATTTTGCGTTATTTGCACTGCAGTAGGTAAGAACTATAATCAACAAAAAAAAGTCGCTGCAATATTTATGTGTTAAGAAGCATTTTCATATCAAAGCAGAGTTGATTGAATTGTCCGAATGTAAACTTTCTACACCAGTAAAGGCCCAACAGAAGTAAACTGGACAATGGTTTCAAGTCACGATGACTGATTGATCTTTTGTTAGTGTTACGAGTCAAATAAAATACAATAATGATAACATAAAAACAAAAATGTAACAAGAAAAGTCAAAATTGATTATAGCAATGATGGACAAGGTGTTAGGCTCCAGCCATAGCTTATTAGGTCGATCTATAAATGCATAAAACAACAATTCGTACCCTCTTGTAAGAGACCTGTCCTGAGCTTTGATCATAAAGAATAAAACTGTGCTCCTTCTTTGACAAAACAGAGAAGCTTGAACCATTGACCTCCCTAAATTAGACCATGTGGAGTTAAACAGACACCTTGTACAACAGCATTCAGATAACATGCATATCACTCCGCTTTAGTCTCGGGGGCAATGCCCGAACCCCAAACTCAAACAATCTAAAAGATAAAGAAGAAACTGCTGCACACTTAAAGTCACCTCGGCACCAATTCATCGTGTCAGTGTTTGATTGATGAGATGAAGGACCGTGCGGCCCAACAAAATTGTAACTGCCACTTCTTTGTATTACCGGCCTCCATTCAAGCACCGGTGCAGGGCATCTGGGGAATTTACACCCATGCGTTTGGTGGGGATTGAATACCTGAGTCACTGCTGTACTGTATTGTTTGTGTGGCAGTATCTATACATAACGGTGCATCCCAGTCCACGCGGTATAAGGCGGAGGATGAGGGACTCCATACCATAAGGGTATATCACAGTAATTCATATATGTTTTGAGCTGCAGGCATATGATAAGGAGAAATGGGTTGATGGGAGAAGGCCAGACTGCGGCTCCTCGGCCATTATCCACAGGCAGGCAAATCAAGCCAGCAAATCAGGAACAATGGAGCCCTCAAAGAGCAGAGTGGGGATCAAAGCAGCGCTAACTGGCCATTGCAATCCAATTGAAATGTTCACTTTGCATCTCTCCAAAGGTAATGGATGTGGAGAGTGGGAGGTGAAAAGAAAGGGCTGCCCGCTCGCATTTGACGTAAAATTATGGAAGGTAAGAAGAGAAAAGAGGAGGAAAAAAAATGCACGTGACAGCCCTGGCCTTCTCAAGTCATCTACTGTAGAAGCTTCATAATGTCCCTTGGTTATTTTGACTTTGAATTTGCAAAGACCCATTTTTTCACTCCCCTTTTTTTTTCTTCCTTTGAACCTTCCAATGGTAACATTATGATGATATATGAGATGCTATACTATGGCCCTTGTGCATGTGGAGTAGGATTGAGGCAGGCTATTTCTTAAAGTGTCCTCTCGCTTCCCTCGCTCTCCCGCCGTCTCACTCATTCTCTCTCTGCCCGTCTCTCCCTCTCCACCTCTCTTTGTCTCCCCCATCACTCTCTCCCTCCATCGTCCCATCTCTCCATTTGAATGTGTTGATCACCTGGGGAGATGCTGCATTAATGCTGACGCCCAGTAAAAAGCAGAATCTCCTCTTTATTTATCTGCACTAAAATTCCTCCCAATCTTTCCAGCACATTTCACTCAATCACGCAACTCAGGCCATTCCATTAGCCACACAGGGGCGTTTTACCTCATTGAGCACAACACGCCCCGCACTTCTATGAATATAGATTCCCCTAAATTATGTATAATGGGAGTGCTCAGATTTTAGCATTTTTACTAAGAGGGTTTGAGGGTGTATGAGTTGTTTCTGCTGCTTTTTAAGTGCATCTTGAAATTCACCAGGTCTGCAAGAGACTGGAGATGGTGTATGTACTTCCTTTGAGTTTGTAGATTGTAAATGGAGCAGGGTGGATGTGTACGAACATCGAAGGTTGTCAACAGGTCAAAGCGAGGTTCACTGAGTGCGTGTTTGTGTATGACAGATGAAAGGTTAAATGTACAGATTTTTTAGATGTCGGACTTTTTCCTGAACAATTTCTTCAAGGGCAACAATTCATATAGTATCTAGTGGTAATGGCTGCACCTTTCGCTGTTGCTTTTATAATATCTCAGTAGTAGTCGGACCTTTCTTACAAGCTACTGCGAGGTCTTAGTCGAGGAAGTCTGAATTTGATCTCTTGTTGTGCCGAACGTTTTCTGCTCCGAGTGTGAGCGGTGTGACTAATTGGATGGTAAGTAATTTTAATTCACATGTTGGCAGTTGGTGTCCATGTTGCTCAGCGGGAGGGAGGGACACAGCTGAGCGATATCAACAAACAGACCAGCAATTCTATAATCACAAGAAAATCAACATCCTCATTACTGACTCCAAGCTGCTGCCTGCATCAAAACGAGCTTCAAAACTCTCCCCCCTTGTTTTCAGGGAGTGATTATGTTTAGTGTCAGGCCAGACATATCAACTTTTGTTGTGCACGGAGACGCGCTCACCAGAATACTAACAACCCATCAGGGGAGAGGATAAAGTTAGAGGTATTTTAATCTGATTCATATTGCGGCTGTTCGTTTTGTGTAGCGCTGTAATCATGCTGTAACATCTTGCAGAATTTTTTTTTTTCCAGTAACTTAAAACACACCAATTAGTATATTTGGTAATTGTTTCATATATTCAGATGTGCAGCTGCACGATTTTATCACTGTATTCAAAATGTTTTTCATCAGTTGATGTCAGTCTCCTCCAAAGTGTGATGGATGTTTTGGACACAGGCGTTTTTGGATAGCAACCACTGAAAAAATATTAGTCTCAGCCATGAATGTTTTAGAAAGAGGCAAAATTAATCTGGGAAAGGTAATTAACAAACAGTTTTTATGTAACCTCAGTCACATTCAAGGGCTGTACTGAAGCCTTTTTTCAACTTTTTTTCAAATAAAATCATATTTTATGATGTCGTCACCTTAAAAAATTAAATTAAAAAAACTGTCAAACCAAATCCTCAATTTGAGTAAAGTGATTCATCAGATTAAATTAGTCCTTTTTTTTTTTTTTTTTGAATTAAATTAACTTCCTTTGATAAATAAATGTAATTAAAGTGGATCTGCTGCTAGCATTACCCAGCTTGTTTTTAGCATGGGAGCTAACTAGCAACAGTGCCAGCAGATCATTTTATTGCTGTTTTGCATTTTCACCAGCAACACCACCAGGAGGAAACCACAGCTACCTAACCAGCTCACCGGAGGTTGATCCATCGTAGCAGGTCCAGTCTTTGTGCATATGCAGGTATGTCTCGCTCCCAGTTGAACCTCCTGTGCATAACACTTCAAGTCTACTCTTTGCTGTAGGCTCCAGTTGTGGAGCCCTCGTGGGTAAGTCTCACCCTGTCTGCAACTGTACAACATATCTTTATCCAACAGTTTGAAGATATTTCATAAAAATGCACATATATTGGTTTGATTAATATCTAAAGAATTAGTACGTCACAAATGATGTAATGTGCTGTAAAACTTCAATTAAAAACCTAGTTCCAATTAAACGCCCAGTCCCTTTAACTAGCCTGGTGTGGCTACACATTTTGACAAATAAAGGCCTGTCTCAATTAGAGGCCTGGTTCTTCAGATGTATAAAACCAGGTTGTTGGCTTCCTCAAATTATGTGTCCATTCCTCGATTACCCTGTAAGTTATTCATATACCTTTAGTCCACAGGATACAGCGGTGTGATGGGCCGTCTGTCGGTGCAAGATCAAATGAATGATTTATAATTAATATGTTATCTGAAACCTATTTTTTATACAAATAATGCTGACACTGGTTAAAATAAACAATTTGATCATTTTTGTCCAACTTTGCTGAGATAGAGTTCTGCGTAAAAGGAATTAAAGACCTGTCCCAAATATCAACCTGTTGACTTCAGTGATTTAAGCAAATAATAGCCCAGGCTACTGATTGTGGTACAGTTTTGTGGTACTCTACGTGAAGTTACATAGTTTAGGTTTAGGTAAATAAAGTTACTGTGATAAGGTTTAGGTAAAGAAACATGGTTGGGTGTCTCTGGGTTTAGAAACGTAAATTTACATAGGTTAGGTTTAGAAAATGAAACTGGTGATGACATACCTTAAAATAACTCAAAGTTCAACTTGGTTTCAAACACTGGTCTCCAGGGGGAAAGTCCTGTGTTGTTTGACCCATCCACCACCCCAGCATACCTCCTCACATGGACTTTCGGTCTTTTTAGTACTTTCGTCATTACTCCAGTCACTGCATTAGTCACATGATTGCAGCCCTCCTGATTACGTGGGTTATATGCCAACTGTGGTGTGTTAATTTTTGTAGGTATACGTGCAAACAGTGCATGAAAACAGCCGGAACTGTGCAGAAATACCAGGTTTAACCAGGATGAATAGCATGCAAAAAAACAAACCTACACTTTAATTGCATTTAGAATCTGTCACAGTTATGAACAAGGCTTCTGGGCTTCTAACTATTCAGCACAGCCCTACGTTCTGCAGTTTAAATTAGATGTTTGGTCCTCATATTTGAAAACAACCGAGGATCAACTATGTTTCTGTTGTTCAGCTTTTGACTTTCGGATACCTGGTAAACTGTGATTACATACATACATCTATGTGGTGTCCTCTGTGCCCTTTGACCTCTTGCTGTCTGTTACTACATTTTGGAACCTTTATATATCTGTGGTTTGTGTTGCAGCAGGGCACTTTAACAGCTACGCCACCTTTTTTTTTTTCTTTCATTTTTTTATGTATTTTATATGTTTTGTGGCTCCTTTACACTGTCAAATTTCAACAGTGGAGGAGTGCGTAAATGTATCGTTTACTGGTTTGAACTTAATATTTGCTTCTACATAACATGATCCTTTTTTTTAAGTACAACGTGTTTCTGTACATGGATTTATTACCTTCAGTATGTTCAAAATGCAGAGTTAACTGCATGTGAAGCCCAGCAGCAGCAGCAGCCATTAATGTATATACTGTTCTGGTCCAACTTTTCCTCCACTGCTGCAAACGCAACCACACTGCTGGACGCATTGATTAGGCCGAGCACCCCTCAGATCTGACCAACTAACAGAGATGGCTCAGAGCCGGACCTCATGCGGCTTGGCCGCACTAGCAGCCGTCCTATCCGATCACAGCCCATAATATATTCCATAATATCACATGACTGTGCATTTTATTTGCTTGCGGCCAATCTTGGCAGAAACCAGCCCAAAGTAAAGGCCAATAGGTTGAAGGTTGCCAGAGCTTTCTGCATGTTTCATGAACATTGCACCCATGACACCTATTGAATTTATGCTGTGAAAATTCAAACATATGTAAAAATCTTTTAAGGAATTATTCTTGGTGATGCAGCGGCAGTCTGCGGCCGAGCGCCAGAGAGGCTGTCAGAGCCTGTTTTAGGTTGAACCGGGGGCCTGTGACGCCGGCTGTCCCTGTTGTTAGAGCGTAATGGACGTGTCACCCCTGAGGAAAAGGCTGCTGGCTGCTTGGGTCACCATGCCCTTCAGCACATGACACACACGTCACCGATGTGACAGGAACATGCAAAAAGCATACAGACACCATGGCAACGGAATCTGTGTATGTGTGCGTGCACACGGCTGGCTGTGTGTGCATTGATCCACTGTGTTTCCCAAACTGTATTATTGACCTAAATGTTGTTTCTAACGTCTAATCTGTTCTCGCTGAGATGTAATTTTATAAAGAATTTAGAAACACTTGTTAGTTTCACTTAAGAAATTGTCGGCTGATGGAAATTTATTGCCGCGATTCAGATGGATTGCTTTCATAAAACCTGATGTTGCATTGAGGGAGCCAAATATAGTAAGCGTTCCAGTAACTGTATGATGCCTCAGCACACACATATGCACACCCACACCCACACCCACCCACACACACATATAAACATACGACAAACACTTTCTCATATACAGACGCATACGCACTAACACTTGTTATCGATCTACAGCTTAGCTCATGCCAGCAGGTAGTCCAACTCACCGGTTATTCTGAGGAATTGCTTTCAGTAGCTCTATCCACACACACACACACACAGGCGCGCGCACACACTCACACACAAACACTGCATGATTGTTTCCAGTGGTTAAATCTACACAATTTGTGCACAGCCAACTCTTAAGACGCCATCACCTCCTCTTCACAGATCAAGGGCTGAGTTTGTCGATACCACGCACACACACACACACACACACACACACACACACACACACACACACTTCCACCCTTAGAACTGAACCAAGTTTAATGCCGTGAGAGTGTCAAGTTGAATACTGTTGCATAGTTAGAACAAAATCCTTTATCCTGTCCTCTCATCCCTCCCCTTCCTCCTCTAAATATTGCTTTTCCTCCTTCTCTGTCATAGTCATGCTTCTTGAATTCTCTTTACAGCCGATGACACAGTTTGGAGTGTTAAGGATAAGGGATTAAAGCGTTTTGTGTGAGCATGTATGAATGGCTTGGGCGTACTTGTGTGCATGTCATGTTTGTTGTGATCCCAAACGGCCCGGGCACTGCCTCTAACGCCGCATCCCCCTTTTTTGAATCTAATTTGAAAACAAGTAAGAGGAACACAAAGTTCAGTTTGTAAAAGCCAGCGTTTGGTACAATGGAATGTTTCTCATTAAAGTCAATCAGCCAGTAGACAACAAAAGAACCTTTCATTGAAGAATATGAAGTGAAAATAAAAAACAGGGCACTGCTTTAGCTGGCACCGCTCTCCTTGTAATATGTTATGTGCGCAGCCTCCTCCTCTGCTCCCAAAATCGGCCTCTCTTGTTTGAAACGGATCGAATTAAGATGTTCAAGGATTTTTTTTTTTCCTTGCCCCTTCCCGCTCTTCTGAAAGGTCATAAGTCTAATGTAATTATAGCACATAACTGCGGCAAGGGAAACACATGCCAGGAGATGATATGAACATACAAGCTGTAAACTGCAACTTTCTCTTCGCTAAGCAGAATGTTGCCTTTTTATGACTGAATCAATATCTTTAACTAAGGCTTGTAAAGCAGCCCGGTTACAGACTTTATTTAGGCTTACCTCTGCCTGACCTCTTCTTACTCCGCCTTAACTTTTCCCTGCATGAGAGCAGCAGGAAGCCTTGCATAAGGACCAGGAGGCATTACGTACTGTATGTATGAAATTGCCCCGATGTGGTTCATTTTCAAACGGACATTTATTGAATTTATAGTGATGTATATGCTGTTTCTTGATATGATTGTGCTGCAAACTAAATTGATTCTCCCTTCCACTTTCACATTTTAAACTATATTCAAACTATATGTGATGTGTCATTTAGAATATTAAAACCACGTCAGGCATTATGTAGTAAATGTTGGCATTAAATGCAAAATAATATAAAAAGTTCTGCACTCCGAATTTCATTTTAAAATAATCTGAAGGAGAGTTTTGCAGTCCTATGTTACAAGTCTATTAAAGCCTTTGAAAGTGAATGGAATAGCTGGGCAAAATATAACATTATAAAGAGGTGTGCTCAGTCTCAGAATGAAAAAGAAAGGCAGAGTGTAAAGGAAAGACGAGAAGGAGAGTCCACAGCATGTTGTGGGATATGGTTTTCATCCTACAGAATTAAATTAGTTTTAAATATAGCTTATGCATCTCACATGGCCTGAGTCTGAGCCTACCTCTCTCTGCTTCTCTGCGGGAGACTCTTGATGGGCCGCTGCAACTTACAAGGTGAGGGTCATGTGACTGGCTGCAGTGGCCAAGCTAGCATTCCTACTAGCAAGCTAGCATGTTTAGTGCCAGCTGACCATTACTGACCACATTTTTAAAACGTTATAGATCCCACTGGTGTGAGATTGATGATGTTATTTTGAGTTTTTATTGTATAAATAAAGCTATAAAGTGGCACTGAACAGACAGAGCTGTGTTTGCCGGAAGACATTAAACACATCTCTGATATCTGATCTGTTGTACAGAATCTGGAAAGTATTTTTAATTAGAAGGCATCCTCAAATAAACACATTACAGGTCTACTTGCATGAACATTTGAGGCTGGTTGCTACAAAACTTTAGTTAGTCAATCATCTATTTAAGATTTTTTTTTCATCATTTGAATCATAATTAACTAAATAGAGAAAAAAAGACAGACCTTCTGGAAAACCGCGCCATATACCTGCTGAAAGTTACCTACAGCACTTTGCTCTTCTTCCCCCTCATCCTATCCCTCACTCTGTCACACCTTTCCGTCTGCGTTTCTACCCTCATCCGTCACCCATTCAGCTCAGCAGCTCTGACAAACACAGCGACGCACTGTTTTTTTTCCCCTAAGAAATCCAAGAACAAGAAATTTGACTTTATTTAATAATCCGTCCGATTTTTCATCAAAACACTCTAATTATTATTTTTGTACAAACACCTCTTTAATTGTTTTTCCCCTCTTGACTCGACTGTTACCTGTCTAACCGAGTCATTTTGTGTCTTGAGATCCCGCTTTCTGATCTTTTGTTGCCTGCCGAGGTCGGCTGTAATTCTCTCCCCATGCCGAGACATAAATAAAGAACAAATGGAGGAAAAAGAGAAGAAAACTTCTAGTAATTATAATAATCAGCGCGTTGACTAACCAACAAAGAAACAGGTGTGTGTGTATGTGTGTGTGTGTGTGTGTATGTGTGTAGGAGGAGGATGGAGGTGGCACTGTGAGCATGCTCTCTCTGCTATTTGCTCGACTGGTAATCAGCCAAACACGCTACAAGTCTCCTGCTATGATTTGCCCCCCGGTGTGTCTCCAGTCTGAACGCCTGTGAGTAAGTCAGTGTTTCTTTATGCCGACGTGTGCATGTATTTATATAGTATGTATCCAGTATATATGTCTGCTCATGTCAGTGTGTGTGCATGTATGTCCATATGTGTGTGTGTGTGCATCTCAGGATTTATATTTGTTTCCTGTTTCTTCCCCCTGCTGAGGGGGTATACCCTCACTGAGGTTTACAGCTTGTGTGTGTGTGTGCGCGTGTGTGTGTGTGTGTGTGTGTGTGTGTGTGTGTGTGTGTGTGTGTGTGTGTGTGCTCACAGATGTGTGTATTTGCCGGATGGGAATACAACTCCTAGGACATTTAATCTAGGGTGAATTTCACGCTAGTTACTGCTTGTCATCAAACATTTCTAGCGTAAAATACTGCAGCAATCTTTTATTGGCGGATGTGCGGGCCGAATTCACTGTCAGACCCCTGAGTGCCCTGCTGCCCTCCAGATACACTGAATGTGTGTGTATAAGTGTGTGTGTGTGTGTGTGTATGTGTGTGTGAGTGNCCCCTGAGTGCCCCGCTGCCCTCCAGATACACTGAATGTGTGTGTATAAGTGTGTGTGTGTGTGTGTGTGTATGTGTGTGTGAGTGAGAGAGAGAGAGAGAGAGAGGAAGAGGCTGATCGTAGACAAAGTTTGTTGCCTCCTTTTTGATGCTTTTCAGTTGAGACAAATGAGTGTTTAAGTGTGTGTCTAAGAGTTTTAAGTGCAAATGCAAACTTTGTACTGCGGATACAGAGACATGAAAGCCTCTTTTCTGCACACACACACACACACACACACACACACACACACACGCACACACGCACACACGCACAGATCTGATCCCAGGCTTAGAGGAAGACCGATCCAGTATATCTACAGTCGTATGTGTTCACTTAGCAAGCCACAGCTGCTAGCGCCATTACTACGATTTCCTGTGTGTGTATGTCTCTCTGTCTATCTGCCCCCTCAACACACACACATCTAAAGGCCTTATCCGAATGGGTTTTAGCAGGACACATATTTTACACCCGCCTGAGTCGCTCTGATGTTCAGGTGCTTCACTGTAAAATGTGACCCAGGTTGTCTTCTAATGCATATCACAGCCCGAAAAAAAAAAAAAAAATTCATGCAGCCCCTCCGCCTTTTCTAAAACACAAAGGAAGGAACTAATAACTTTAACCGTCTGAACAAATTAAGGAGTTCTACCTTTTTTGTGCGTCTATATTAAAAGCTTTCAGTATTTAAGCGGGCAGGGAAAAACAAAGGACACATTTGTTTAATAGAATAATCCTTCCTGTGTTTAAGACGACTCCAAAGCTTTCAAATTTGAGCCTTAATGTTTCGACAAGCTGTTCAATCAGTTGTTTTTTGAGGACATCGCAAATGGCAGGCTGTCTCTGAAATACGTTTGCTTGTTTTACCTGACCCACTTTTCCCTCCACCGCGTGTGTTTGTGTGTGCGCGCTGTCCCTCTTTGCTCAGAAGGTTGTAAATGTAATCTTAGACACATGTTACTTCGGCTGATGTTTTTCAGATTGATGTCAGTTGCGATTAGCATATCTCCTGCCAAGACACAGGAGTGCTCTTTAGAGCCTGGCCTCGTACACACTCGCGCTCTCTCACACACACACATGTACGCAAACCGTTGGGTAAACATAGCTACAGCTGCCATTTTGAATGATTGCACGATGATTATTTGATGCAGTGATTTATTTTGAACGCAGCCTGTAAGTAAACTGAGGCAGGAAAGGATGAGAAATCTGACTGACAAGCTCCAAAACAAAATTCTACCCCAAGACAGTCTCCTGACACCCCTTTCCCAGCAACATATTATTACATCCAGGCCCCAAAAAAACACATTTTAACACTCCCTGGCCTCCAACTTTAATGTCACCCTGTCTGTTTCTTAAAATGCCGTCTGCGGAGAGCAGCCGTGTACGTAAATGCAGCTGTGACCAACACACTCCATGCCGAAACTGTTTCATTTACATTCATCTTGTGCTTGGGAATGGAGAATTCCTCCTCCAATGTAAGACAGCGGGGGGAACTGTGCAAAACGAATTTCTCGCCATCTCTGGAGAGCCAACGATATAGGGATTCAGAACACACCCTTCAGACAATGGAAGAGGAGGGGGTCTTATTTTCTCTTCTCTCTCTCTCTCTCTCTCTCTCCCCTCTTTCCCCTGTCTCTCTCCACACCTCCCTGACCCTGCTTCCCCTTAACCTGCCCAGCAGAGTGAGAGAATAAGTGTAGCACCAACACGAGGGGGGGTGGGGAGAGACAGAAAAAGAAAAGTCAGATAAAAGTAGTTAAAAGAGGGAGAAAAGAGGAGGAGGGGGGGGGGGGTAACAGGAGAGTGACTGACCAAATACCCAGCGACAGAAGCAGAGAGGAAGACAGATGCAGAGAGGGGAAGAGAGAGGGGGGAGAGAAGATGAGAATATATATGCGGTGGCCAGTGTTGTGAGACAAGGCAGGTTGCTGTCACTTTAAAAATGACTGTAATAAAAGTGACCGTCGGAAGATGGATCTGGTGATTTTGGCTTGCTAATCAGTCATCTGTGAAGAGGACCACAGCCCAGATTCAGCGGCCGCCTGACACCTCTTGATTGATGCCTGTGCCCGATAAAAAAGGCCCATTAACTGTCCTCCTATTAAAGTGGGTGAAATGGCAAAAAAAAAAAATGCTCCTCTCTCCCACTCTGCTCCTCCAATCTCTCTTTCATTTAAACCCTATATCCTTTTATATTCTCTGCCCTCTTTCCCGCCTTATCAGCCCTCTCTGCGCCGTTAAGGTAGTCTGTTCTTCTTACAGTTATTATTGAGATGGTGGGAGATGTTAATCAGCGAGGCCTGCTTGTGTTCTGCCTGCGCGTGTGTGTGTGTGTGTGTGTGTGTGTTCACGTGTGCACCGGATGTCACATACAGTATTTGAGTACAGTCCTCGCGCTGCAAATCAATACATCAATAGGTGGCCGAAAACACACCGCCTTAAGCACCTGTGTCACACATTCTTGTTAGGTATGCAAATGAGTAATCAGTGATGTCACAGAGTGTGAGCCTTCCCTTAGCCTCATGACATGCGTCAAAGAAATAAATAAAATAAAATAATGACCCCGCAGCTGAATCTCATATCTCCTCATCTCGCCTTCTCCCTCTAAGAAACACACACAAACACACACACACATACACACACAGAGATTGCCTGCAATAATAATAACCCCACAGACGACAGCTTCAGCCCCCTCCCCTCCCATCCCCTCATCCCCACCTCACCCCCCCCTCCCACATACAATCAAACAAAGCCTCTCTCTTACCTTGCGCATGACCAATCCTTCCATCTCTCCCTCTTTTTTTTCTCCTCCTCTCCTCCACCATCCTATCTATGCATGCTCTTCCCTTTCTGTAAACCCAACCACACCTAACAGCAACACCTTGCACTCTCCCGACCATCCCACAGCCTACAGCACGGCACTCACACCCCCAATAAATACAGCCCTGGTCTGCCGTTTTCCCATCTATCCCTTTTTCTCTGCCCCAGTCTCTCTCTCCCTCTCTCCCTCTCCCCTTTCTCTCTCTCCTCTGTCTTTCCCTCTCCCCTCGCTCCTGGCTGGTGCTGGTGAAATATCAGGGCAAACGGATTCCAGCTTTTTTCTCTGGCTCAGAGGGGTTGTTCTGTGCGATTTGGCCCTGGGGTGCATTTCAGCGCTTCTGATGTGAGAGAGGGGGCGAGAGGGAGAGAGAGAGAGACGGAGGGAGAGAGAGGGCGATGGAGAGAAAGAGAAAGGAAGTGTGAGAGAGAGAGAGAGAGAAGGAGAGAGAGGAGACACTGCCAGGGTTTATCCTTTTCTTTCTGTGGGGGCAGTGAGAGGTTTTAAAAAAACGACGGGCTTTTGACCGGTGTTGAACCAGCAACTCAAGGTGTGCACGCTCTCCGTAGCTTACGGAGGCCTTGAGGTGATCTCCATACATAATCAGGACAATCCACCTCCATGACAGGTGCGCGGCCATCTTGGAATCTCTGAGCCAGGGGGACTTGAGCAGAGTGTCCGCTTTCACGGAAAAAAGATGAACGACTGCAGCTCTGCGGTTTTATTGCTTTAAATAAATTGACAAGTGGTCGAATGAGAAGAAAAAAAAAAGTTTCCTTTTGCACAATATATATTTTCATTACAAGACAAGACTGTCTGGTATTTTGATTTCATTGAGCTGCTTCAGGACACCTCGACAAAGATAATAAAGTGCTTGAAAATGTACCTGTGTTATTCATTTTACTCTCTAAAATTAAGGGTGTGTTATTACCTTTGTTAAAAAAAAAGTGCATGAGAACAAGTTGGGCATAATATTTTAGTTTCCTTTGAATCATCTTTTCAGTATCCACTTTAACAATAATAATGACTCTGGTATTTTTAGTTTTCAGGCCAGTCATGTTCTTCAAATGCATTTTTCAAAGCACATAATTTTGCAGATTTTTTTTTTCCACAGCTGATTGTGTTTTACCTTCTCCTTTGTGTGTCCATTCACGTGTGTGGTTTGCACAACTTGGTGTGTGAGTGATATATATGTGTGTGTGTGTGTGTGTGTGTGTGTGTGTGTGTTTATGTTTCCTAATCTCACATCACACTGTGGGGCATTCTAAAAGGATTTGTCATTCTCAGCTCAGTTGGGCTGATTGTGAATTAAATGTATTTTTAGGCACCTTTTTTTTTTTTTCGTCCTTTTGTGAACTCAGTCAGAATTGAGGTCAGGACACACAAACATACACACACACACACACACACAAATGCACACACCATCTCAGAGAAAGACACATAGCTTTCAGAACAAATCACTGTTGAACTACCCTGTGTGGAATGATTCTGACATTTTGTTTGGGAGAAATAGCATTTAATTGAAGGGAGGGGCGATACGGATGGCAGTTATGCAACCAAGGGAAAATGTCTACATTTCAACCCAAATTGAAAACATAACAGAGTTTGTGTTTGTGTGTGCCTGCGTGCGTATGCGTGTGTGTGTCGAGGGGGTTGCTTGCACCATTTCACTGTTATCCACAGTTTGCCTGCTTGTTTGATTGTGAATTAGTTCAAGTTATGGAGGTTTTGTTCCATAAAAACAATATTGACGTTGCATTATAATACAAAGTAACCTCTCTCTCCTGCTTTTTAAAGTCCATCTGTCTTGGTTGAACTTAATTTGCAGGTGTAACATTTACATGTTTGATGAGGAAGTGCAGAGCTCTCCCTTTGCCACATGTTCACTCTGCTGGTTAATTTTTAATCACTTCATTTTGCGCTAATTATTTTTTGCATAAAATAATCAGCAGTTAATGATGGGAATTACAGATTAATTCATTTAATTTTCAATTTCCAAGAACAGAAAAAAATTACCTCCTTTTCCTCATTAACTAAAGTTCCACAAGCTTTTTAAAATCATAATTGGCCTCTGCTGTTTTATAATTTGTTTCTTTTTTTTTAAATATTAAATTAAATCTTTAAATCATGTTGATGTCCACAAGGAAAATCTTTTGTCTTTTGCCCCAACACACAAAAGGTCAGAGGTCAGACTCACCCACAGAACAGGCATCTGCGGCAAGGACTGACTGACTCTTTTGCTCAATGACACTTCGGCACGGTAGACGCTCGCAGAAATGACTGCTTGAGCGCAGGTCATCCGGTTTAATGATGGTCACTAGGAAAGGAGGCTGAAGAGCCCTCATGAGGACTCTTCTGACACAGTGATGAAGCCAACAAGCATCTTTCAGGGTCACTGCACAACTCAGAAATTGACGCCTTTTCTCTCCCTCACCCTTTCTTTATTCTCTCTTTCTCTCTCCAAGCGTTGCCAATTTGTCTGAGCCGCATCCGCTAATCCGTGCGCATTTACGCATTGGTCATTGCGCCTCCGGTTGACTTGGCTCGCTTGATAGATGATGGCGTCCAGGCAGGAGACTGACTGTACAAGCTCACAGCTGACAGCAGTGTTGGGTGGTAACTCCGTGCTTTGTGATTTGCTGCAACACAAATAACGAGTGGTGAAAAGAATATTTATATGCGTAAACGTTTTTTGGGTCAAAATTATAATTAAAAAATGTCGTTATTTTTTTTTTTTTATCACGCCAGTGGAATTAAATTATTCAAAATGATGTTATAGCCTCATTTTAAATATGATATTTGTCGCAAAATAGGGATTGAAATACTTTGAAATTATTAAAACATCCACATTTGGGCGTAAAAACGCTTAAATACAGGAGAATAATTTCGCAGCAGCAGCGTCACAAATAAAGGCCTGCTGCCAAGGAAAAGTGGACCACAGTAGTATTACTTTTAACTTCTGAGTAACTTATTACTTTCTGGAGCAGCACCGGCCATGAGACGCTTCAGACGTTTCCCCCCTGGATGTCGAGGTGTCAATCTGTTGCCATAGAACTCACTTCTCGCTACTGGCCGGGTTATTTGCCGTGTTGGGATGGCGCACTGAGTGTCAGAGGAAAAGGAGAGAGGGGGGCTGTGGATGGAGATGGGGAAGGGGATATGGGGGGGCATGGATGGATGGATGATAGGGTGGGAAGGTGGAGGGGGTGACAGTCCCCAAGAGAGAGGGAGAGTGGGGGCTCCTGGAGAGGACCTCTCGGACCACTAAATTGACATGTTCAAGCTCCTGGCTTGTCATGAAGAAAGCACTCTAATAAGCCATGTGACAACATACAGTGGAGCAGTCTCACTTTCATGAGGCCATTAAATAGCAGGCCTCCTGTTAGATTTCAAATTATATTCCTATTGCTTTAATTTGACTCACATTTTATTGTAATAATTTATTGCAACACAGTGTGCGCCATCATTTATTAATATTACTTTTATTATTATTTATTCCTCGCAATTTAGCGTCTTTTTATAAATATAATAGTATTGTGGGATTTTTTATCAAGCTGCATATTTAATACATTTTTCAGGAATATTTTTAGATGCAAATTGGAGGTAAATTACCAAGTTATTTCGATACGGAGCACACAGGTGCCATTGTTCCCATGCACGACGTCTTTACAGGTCTATAAGTGTGTGTGGATCTGAGTGATAATCAATAGACTTTGGCGTTGAACAGTGTTGTGTGTGTGTTGTGTGTTGGGGCATCACGAGGAGGCCGTTTTGGGGAGGGGGGGCTTTTTTATTCCTCTGTCCATATATGGAGGACACTCACTGGACGCGTGTCTATTAAAGAGGGATCAACAATGAAAAAGATCGGAGGAGCAAAGGGCCAAGTGGGAGGAGGGCAGCAGGGCGAGGTGAGACTGAATGGAAACAGCAGTGGTGTTGGTGGTGTGTGAGAGAGAGACGCACATGGGGAGGAGGGGAGGGTGTGTGTGTGTGTGTGTGTGTGTTTCTGAGTGTGTAGTGTTGATTTCCTCTCGCGAGCCACCGAAATGCGGGCGACGACGTCTGCCAAGTCACCCTTCTCCTCCTTCTCTTGTTTCTCTTCTTCTCCTGCTCCTCCTTCTTGCTTGCCACAACACTTGTTCTTCTTCGGGAGCAATATCACGGCAGCCGCCCCCCCCCCCCCCCCCCCTTGCCCCTGCCCCGCCTGCATCTGGGTAAAGACTTTACAGTCAGGGGCCATCGATTGCTCTTATCAAATAAACAGAGTGGCACCGGCGGCTGCACGGACTCACCACCCTGCACCTCCACCCCATCCTCCTTCCCCTGTCTCCTAATCTCAACTCCCCCCCTAATTCCCCCCCACCTCTTCCCCAGCTCGAGAGCCCTAGCAGCTGTGGTCCCATGTAAATTTTACATGATTGGCACCTCCTTATTTTACCCCCATTCCCCAGTTCCTCACCCCCTTTCATATCATGTTGCATATTAATGCACAGTTTATGCAACAGCTCATCTGACAGTGCGCACCGGCCATCATGTCCAAGCCTTTTCCCTGAGAATTTGCATACCTGATTATAGTGCCTGAAGTGCTTGATTGTTGCTGGGGTGGGTTATGTGATGCTGAAATGTGATATTTGGCGTGGAGGCGGGGGTGGGGATGGGTGGACTGGAGGGGTGCTGAAACGGTTCCCCTTGACCCTTGAAATGCAACGTAATCCCGTGTGGCCCCGTTTGATTGGGGCATTTTTCTGTCTAATTGTTGTCATCAGGACTTGCACTATCATTGTGCATCTGGAAGCACTTTGACATCTAAGTCAGTGGGTTTTTTTTTTTTTTTTTTTTTTTTTTTTTTTAAAAAGTGGGGGTGCAAGGATCCTCAAAAGGTCCGCGAAGGCCACTCAGTGGGTGCGCACCCCCTCTGGTTAAAATAAAGAGTTTAATGTCACTGTGATTTCATTAACTCTGAAATTATTCCAATGAGAGGACACATGTTGAACAAAGGTGTCACCACTTGCAGCGGGTTTACAATGCAATGCTGGATCAATAACAACAACAAAACCCCACATTGGGAGTCCCAGGGACAGAATCCAATTAAATGGGGACCCTTGGCATAAGGTGTGTCCATTTGGGGGTCCTTGACATGAAAATGCTGGAGAAGCCCTGATCTAAGTGACTGAGGCAAAGGGCTGCATTGACAGTCTTTGTTTCTTTTTTCTCTTCTCTGCTTTTTTCATCTCTCTCTCTCTCTCCCCCCCTCTCTCTCAATCCCCCCCTCCTCCTCTCTGTCTCCCTCTCTCTCTCTCTTTAAAAGGGAGCGGAAGAGTGGGCTGATACCGGTCTCATGTTGCGTATGGATTTTCGTTTATATAATCGATTGAAATGTCCCAATACATTGATTTCGGGTTCAGTGTTTTACAAACAAGCGTTTATGGGTCTCGATTTTATGTTAGGGGATGATTCCAGTGTGACACCGACGCGCAAAGAAGTCGGGAGTTGTTGATTTTTAAATAAATGATCTAAACACACACAAATAAAATATCTATTGTTTCATGTATAAAAAAATATAAAAACTGACTCGGGATAGGGGGGGAAGGCGAAGAAGAAGGGAAAGAGGGTGAAAAAGACACAATATTGTGCTGCCTCTCTCCTTAATCAAATAAAGTGGTGTAAAAAAAATACACACACACACACGCACACACACAAAAGCATTTCCTTCCCTCTGAATTTCTCCTTGAATTATATGCCATCACTAGTGTGTGTGATTGCGGAATATTAAATTAAAGTGGGATAAGTCCGCACCGAGGCGGGCTGCGTCCAATCCGCAACTCATTTCCCCTGTTGTAGCACCGCATCACTGCGCTCCTCTCTTTTCAATGACAATGTGCCAAATCTGGGCATTTTGAAAACACTTTCCATATGCTATTATCGGATCGCTACTGAGCAAGAGAAAGACAGAAAAGAAGAAAAACGGAATGTTTTATACCAAAGGTACCGAGAGTTTACATTTTTATTTCTCTTCTCTTTCAATGGCTTATTATACTTTATGCTTTTTTGGGGGATTTAAAAGAGGTAAGAGGAGGAAAATTTTGAAGTTTTTACAACGATTGCATATTTATGGAGCGCTGTTGGATTGCTTTAGGGCTGAGTGTGGAGACGTCGACAGACTTTATGTTGAGCATATAGGGGCAAAAACTTCATTTTGTGCCACCGCTTTTTTCACTGCGTTTTCCTCTTTTATTGCTAAAGAGCCAGTTGTTTTTGCCCACTCCTCTGGGGAGTGTTTTGCCAGCAAACAAGTTAAAGAAACATTTTTTCTGTGACGTTAATTACGCTGAAATCACAGAAATAATTCTGTCTTTTTGGATTTATTTGCATTTAATTGATTTTGCAGCTCGGTGCTGTAATTTAACACAGATGACAACTTGCATGTGACTTTACATTTCGAGGCTTTCTGTGTGACGGATTTTTATTATATTGTGGTGGAAATACAGTTTTGATTATTGCACATATTTTGCAAGAAGGATTTTTTTTATTTGGTTGGATTATTTGGAAGTGAGTGGCAACATCTTATATTGGTGTCACGCGTTGAAAGAGTCACACTTAACTTGTTATTGTGTGTTTTGTGGGGCCTTTGTGGAGCTTGTTTGTGCGTGTGTTTGCTGGACGAGAGTTGGCCAGTGGGTCACTGTGGCAGGTTGCGGGTCAGAGCTGTGGGCTTTTGCGTGTTGTGTGTCCTGAGGAGGCAGAAGGGGTCAGCCATGCAACCCCATGAGGGCGCCGACGCATAGGACAAACAAGGTGGATGTCTGTGTGCACATCCAGAAAACACTGACCAGGTGACCGCTTGTGCACACCTGGAATTGACTAGATTATTATTTTAAAAATATATATAACATAAAAAGCTACAGCAACATCAACTCTGGTTTCCAGTTTGACTTTTGAGCATATATCGATGGAGCAACAATGGTTGCATCCCATGGCATCTCTCAGTGTGTCAAGCCTTTAAGGTAATATCTCCGGACGATTCAAAGTTATTGATCCACTGGCATAAGATCACTATGAGTGTTCAGTGCCACATTTCACTGGCAATACATGCATTAGAAAAGAAAACACAACGCCTTTAATGTTTGATAATTACACAATAATTAAAAGACTTTAATTCCACTCATCCTGCTCTGTGTTAGTGATGCCACTACAATTTTCACAGCAATTTATTTGCTTTAGATCACACACAAATACTCGCACACTCTCGCGCACACACACGCACACACACAGACACACAGGAGCAAGCACACACAGACACCAGACCGGAGTTTACAGATAAAAATCTATAATTAATCGAGGATGCTGCTGATATGGAAATGGGGCGAAATATTAGTTAACGCGGTCTATTGTCAAGCGGTCCTCCGGAGAAAGAGCATCGTCTGCTGGGAGAGAGGGAGGGTGGAGACCGGGGGGATTTACCAAACGCAGGAGGTTAAGATAAGCGGCAGCCTATATCAGTTCTCTAAATCCGCTTTGTACTTTCTCTTTTTCTCACAGAAAACAAATAAAATAACAAACGCAACTCCGCTGAAAATGTCAGCAGCGCGCACAAATGTAATCATAGAAAGTGAGGAATAAGTACATCCTTGCACAGAAATGGAGATGCTCGTGTAAGAAAAAGGAAAATCACGGTGGTTTTTGTCAACAAAAGTCCTCCGTTTAGGTGCGTAAAGTCGCAAATGAGAAATAGGTCCACTCCATGCAGCTTTGGGAAGCTCGACGCACGGCCCCGGTGGACTTTTTGCGCGTCCGCCGCAGCAGCGGGTCGACTCGACTCTCCAAGCCGTCTGTGAGCGACGCCTCCCAAGGCTGACAGGCTAGAAAACCCCCCTGGAGGACAGGGAGGCAGCTGCAGCAGTAGCGGCAGGCAGCAGCAGGAGCCTTGGATCCGGGTGAAAAGTGACGCCTCTGTTTCCTCACCTCGACCCACCCACCCCCCTTTGTCAGAGACCTCTCTAAACCCAGAATAAACAGCCTCGGGTCGGGTCGGGCTCGGATCTCTTGGCTTCTTAAGGATCCAGTTGGTATGGGTGCAGTCCAGTCAATGTGGCTGCAAAGTAGACCTAGTAGTTCACTTGCCAGCAGCAGCCTTATCATCACATCCCAAGCCCCGGCTCATGCAGTTCAATTCACCCCCAGCTTCGATTTTTTCCATGAAGGCGAACAAGATCTCTTGATTTTCTCCCCGATTGAGACTGTGTAAAGTCTTCCTCTTGCCCAAAAGCCACTATTAAGGAACCGGGGGGGAAACACACAGTAAACGGTTTGCATTGAAAGGCTATAGGGCCAACAGACCGATGCACTTTGTAAGGACACTAAATGTAAACGCCAGTGAATGGAGCTTTGAATAGAGAGGGGGATTTTTGTGTGACCCTGTATTGGATTTTGCAGTTTGGCTCTATTGAACCCACACGGGGCCTCAGCGGTCCCGAAAGGGCAGTGATGACTTTCCAACATGTGGTGGATTACTGTGATGCATTGTGGCTTTGATTTTTAAGCTTGAACGTTTATATGCGCCCTGTATGCAACAGATCAGATACTCCTCACTCCGAGAAAAAAGGCGACTGTACTATTAGAGAATCCAATAAAAAATAGGTATAACGGTGCATCCACGTGAAGCGTAAATTACTCACACGTGTGTGGATGCTTTTTGTGTTTTTCTACATAAATGATATTACCTATAAAATGCATGCCACTGTATGTGCAGGCCGGGTTTGACGCGCGATGTGGCACGGTTGTGTGGTTTGATTCTCTCCCTCAGGTGTGTTTTTTCTGTCTGTTTTTATGCACATTACTGATTAAAAAAATGTTAATCTGACAGTCAGTCTCTTTTATTCATATTCATAAATTGTTCCAAAGCTTTAAAAACTCACAGATGTATTTTTTCTGTATGAATTCTCGGATTATTCCGCAAAATACGCGCTCCATTCTGCGCATCCTTGGAAAATGTAATTCACCTGTAGTGTCATGATCAATAAAAATCAAAAGCAGATGTAAATACACAAATGAGCATCATGTTCAGAGTATTTTGTTAAATAAAAGGAGAAGTGTGTTGGAGCGTCTTTGCGCTTCAGTGCAGAAATATCCGTCTGTAAAGTGTGTTTTCTTTATTATTATAGGGAAAGATGAGTTCTAAGTAGTTGTAAGTAATTCAGAGTGCAGGCTGTTTGCTGTGCAGGAAGCGGGTGTCCATTGTTCTACATGTGATTTGGCCCTCAGAGAGAAACCATACAAAAGGATTCTTCTGCGCGCATAGACCTATGCGGCCGCCAGGGCTCCGTGTGCGCGTCATTTGCAATGTGGAGACTGTTGATCAACTCACTAATTACACTTCTCTCCTCTCTCTCCCTCCCTCTCCGTCTCTCTTTTTGCTCCCTCCCTCTCTCTCTCTCTCTCCCTCTCTCTCTCTCTCTCTCTCTCTCTCTCTCTCTCTCTCTGCCTCTCTCTCTCTCTGTCTCTCTACCCATTCCCAGAGTGCATATCGGGAAATAGACACACAAAGACATGCGCACTCAACTTAATCAGCCATTTTTTTAAACAGGGCTAAAACGATAATAATTAGCAGAATAAAGACATATCGGATTTTCATTTCCTTTCCTCCGTTTCCCGACCCCCGTCCACAAGAGAAACTGCGAGGCAGCCCGTCGACACGTCGTTTCACCGCCACCGGAACCAAAATAAGGGATAGCTCTCTAAACGCTTGACATTTGTGGTTTTACCCCCTTTTCCCAATATAAAGTTGGAGGATTATTGTAATTTTCCCTGTTTTTCCACGTTTTGATTGTCCAATTACGCAAGCCGCTGGATGTGACTGTTTTATAAAGCCAAGAGCAGAGAGAGAAGCGGAGGTGACGGCTTTGGAGGGGGAAGAAAGTAAGTTTTTTTCCTTTCCACCTCTCCCTTTAACTTTTATTGAGTAGTTTGGGGTGTGTGTTAAATTTAGGGGTCGGCTATCGATTATCTATCTCGCTGGTGGATCTTTGACATCGGGGCTGTTTGGATAACAGGTGCTGGGTGTTTTTTAGTCCAGAATAAAGGCGGATATCGTGATGTTAGTGCAACTCCGGCGCTTTGGCTTCAATAAAACAAGCGAGTGACAGGGTCGGAGGCGTTCTTACGCATGTGTCCGTGCTATTACACTTGGATATCACGTCCAGACCTGCCTTTTGCAAAGTTTATACTATTGTTACGGAGATCGTGTGGTGGACAGACACACTGAGTACACTGTTAGATACGAGACGAGCGTTTCTCTTCCCCCCTTCTTTGTGGCTTTGCAGTGCGGATGTGGTGTTCCCTTTCCAGGAGTCCGATCCCTCGGACATGTCCGCTGTGAGCTTGTTTCTAGTCGAGGGATCCGGCTTGATGTTTCCTCACACTTCCCGACTCCTCATTTCACTCCCCGATCACCACATATGTGGTTTAAAGACATCATCCGGACGCGCCGCAGCGCTCAAAGCCAGTTTTAACACATCGGGTTTCATGCACCTTCCAGGCATTCACGGCCGGAGTGACGATCAGTCTCCCGACACGATCCCCTCTCGTGTGCACAAGTGTATCTCTCTGTAATACTCGATTTGACGTCTTTATTAAATAATCGTTACAAAAACAACGTGCATGTGCCGCTTATGGTCCATACATCTTTACCTGCTGCGCTCAGAAAGTCGTCTCACTTTACCGAGGCGTGGGTGGCTGCGTCGCCCAGGAGGGAGAGCGATCGTTGGGCTACTGATAGCACGGCAAGTCCCTTCAGAGCCAGCCAACTCCTGGGTCTCCTGTTTTCATTTCTTATTAGAAACATCAGAATGTTTCCAAAAGCCGTACTCTACAGTTATTTATTGATATTACCACATTTTAATTTCCGCTTTCCATCCATAGTCTACAAGTTCCATTTCCACCCTCGGTGCCCATCCACGTCGGTGGGTTTATAATTTCCTCCTCACAAATTGTCCCTCTCTTAATTCCCAGAGATGCGGGTTGCAACATCTTCTTTTAGTTGTCGATTGGTGTTGTTTTGTGTCAATTTAGAGGAGGCAGAGCGCAGAGGTAGGGCTTCTCAGGTATTTTTGCGCCCTGATGGCTGTTTTTTTGAGGTAGGCAGATAGACTTGGCTCGGATTGGGACGCGACAGTGACAGGGGGGACATCGATCGCACGGGAGGAGAAAAAAAAAAACAAAACATCAGGGCCAAGGGGCCAGTCAGTCTCCAACCCGGGTATGTAACGGTGTAGTGAGTGTGTGTGAGTGTGTGTGTGCGTGGAGAGACTGTATACGCTCCAGATGAACGGTGTACAGGGGTAGACGACCTTTTTACACGAGTGTCTGTTTTTACACACGGCTTTCCTGGCCTTTTTATGTGGATTTAAGATCATATTTATCCCCGAAAATACAGGGTTTTAGAGCAGTTTTTCCAAATGTGTCGCACTTTTAAATTTGTTTAGATTATTGAATGCGTGGATGATTTTAAACACAGAGTGTGAGCTTACTTTTTTAATCAAAATACGTGTTTTTTTTGTGGAATCTAAAACAACAAATATGGACCATAATCACTACTTTAATTATCAGAATTAATCAGTTTTATTATTATTATTATTATTATTATTATCATTATTATTACTGTTATTATTATGCAAATACATAAACTGATATTTAAACTAAATCCAATGAAAACATCCCAGTTAAATGTTGATTTAAATCAGATCAATTTTATAGATTGCTAAACTATGAGCTCTGATGTTATTTGGACAGGATGGATCTTCTCTCCAGTTAGACGATTTAATTGCATCTGCATAAAAATCCTTAATGTCTTGAAAAAATTGTAGCCCAGGCCTACTAATAATAAAAAAAAAAAGAAAAATTTAAAAATAAGTGGAATTATGAGAGGAGATGGTCGTGTCTAATTGCAGTGAATTTCATCAGTTAATGACAGTATTGTCTCACTCTATAATAACACAATCTCTCTGGTATTTTTCTTGTCTTGCAAATGAGAGAATTTTGCAGCTTTGTGTTTGCAGAAGCCCGGGACCCTTGTTTTTGTTTTTCTGTGCGTGGCGTCTTAGTGCTATCAAAGGCTGGGTGTGTATATCTCTGCATGTTAGTTAAGCAGCTTGTAACGTTCATTTCACCCGTAGCAGTCGAGGGGAGGGATACAAAAACATATAGTGTGAGAGATGGGCTGACAGCCCTGGGAGGACAATAGCTGTTGGCTTGAAAATGCTTCTTGATTATTAAAAGCTAATGCATTTTCAGCATTGCAGCCTTCATTAAGGGTGCGGATGGAGGGGTGGAGGGCGGGGGGTGGCGAGAGGGATGAGAGGGTACTGGGAGGAGGAGAGGATGGGAGAGGGAGAGAAGGGGAGAGGGAGACAGGGGCTGAGTCTGTCCTATAACTCCTGGGCCCAAGACACATGCAGCTAGAAGATTGGCTCGGGCCTCTCCTAGGGGTCGACAATGTGTCATTTCCACCCGGGTAGATTGCCCTCTGCCTATCTGATATTAATGTGCAAATCAATATTTCAGGGATTAAATTTCCCTTCTTCATTTTTTATGGTTTCTACCTCAATAAGTCTCCCGTCTAATAGAGGAGGCTGGATGATTTAGAAGCCTTTGCTGCAGAAAGAGAGAGGGGAGAGAGAAAGAAATAGAGAGGAGCTTTGCAACAAGGCTATCGCTGCATTTTAATGTTCTTCTTCGTGGATCCCCCATAGGCCCTTAGTAAGGAGGGCTATATCGCTGCTTTACAGTGTAAAGACAGCCAATTTGGCTAAAAGGGCAGAAAGGGAAAATATGAGTCCGGTTGAATACTTAAGACGCTGTGGTAATCCGAGTAGCAGGTATTAGTGAAGGGAAGCTCCCCCTCCTCAAAGACACACACACACACAGAGCTACATCCAAACCTGCATTACCAGCCGTCATGCTTCAGCGAACAGTATAGCTCACTACACGCAGCACTGCTATAACAATATATTTTTTTCTGCTTCTCCTTTTCCTCCACGTTTCGCCTCTTTTGCATGGAAGCCCATCGACGTCCATTGGAGAGATTTACTCTCCGGCGTAATAACATCTGGCGTATGTGCGCGATAGAAATGAATCACTCTGACACAATGACCTGTGTATGATTATTGGGGTAGGGAGGAGCGTATTACCATAGTCATAATGCTGCATCTCATTGAGAGTCAACTAAATGAGCTTGGACCCTTTGACTCCCCATAGACATTCATTAAGGGACAGTGCACACAGAGGCGTCTGTCTGCCAATAGGTGTGTGTCTGTGCATGTGTGTTTATTTAATCCTCCTTCCTGTACCATCTGGTGCGTGTGTGTATGCGTGTATACGTGCGTGTCCAGCGACAGCACAGTGCGAATTGTGCCCCCCCCCCCCCCCCGCGCACACACACACACACACTCAGCCCCAAAATGCCCCCCTTCATTCAGCTTTTGCAGCAGAGCAGAGTAGACTGTTTTAACATACCCTTGATAGGGAGAGTGTCAGCGAGTGAAAACACGAAAAGAGAGGGAGAAAGAGACAGAGGAAGAGGCACAAAAGAGCTCTAATTGTAGCACGACCGCTTGGCTTCCTCCCTGATTCACGGCCATTACGATGTGAAAAGCACAACCGCCTGTCCTCCATTATCAAAACGGCAGGCCTACACACACTCTCACATCCATACACGCATACTCACTGGGGGGAATCATGTAGATTTTTTGTCTCTTATCTATGGCTCAAATAACTGCTATCATTCTGGTCACCAGCTCCGAGGAGATTCAATATTGAACATATCCTGCATTCTCCTCACACGAATAGTGGGTGGTTGAATTTACAAAGTAAAAAATAAATTCTTAATTTGAAGGTTTCCAAGCTGGATCGTCTTATTTGACTCTGATGGGGCCAAGTTGTCTTTTTAAGATTCTCCCTTTCACTCTCCTTCCTTAGGTTTTTAATAGATAGTGTTTTATGCAACATGTATTATGCAACTGCAAAGCATGTCGTTTTTGATGCAAAGAGCTATCTAACAGCTGAATATTTTAGATAGATCAAGGTGTGATATTCTCTCGGTTATGTAGTGCGTGTGTGTGTGTGTGTGTGTGTGTACGTGTGTGTGTGTGGGGTGACGGTCTGCAGTAGTAGTGTCAAGGTCTCCTGGCTCAGCGAGGCCTGTAGGGGGAGAAGCTAAGAAGTCCGCAACAGCTCAGCATTATGTCTCAAAGAAGGGGGGCTTCCTTTGTCAGCCCTGGGGCACCACCGCTAACACACACTTTCTCTCTATCACACACACTGAGCGAGAGGCGGAGGAGGGTTAAAGACTTGGAACGAGATCAAGCCCCTCCGTAGCTCCCAGGGAGGGTACTTGTGAATATTCGAGTTTTAGTGTAATTAGCACTTAATTATATTAACATATGCAAATTGTCAGGCGGAGAGCTTGTACCGCCGGTGGGTATCGGCTGAGATACAAGTGACTCTATTGTACCACCACGGCAGAAAAAAAGAATAATGGGTGTGTGTAAGGCAACCAGCCAGCAGCCAGCCAGCCAGCCAGCCCCCCGTGCTAGCACATAACCAGCTAGCTCATTTAAGTCTCTGGCTGGCCGCTTTGCCAAATTTCATTAGTCGCCATGACGACCTGGCTAATTGTGCTGACTAATGTCCCCTGATCTGTCGTCACTTGGGATGGGTGTGCATCCCCCCCCCCAAAAAAAAACATGAGAGGGGCAGATAGAGAGAGGCCCGACTGTCCAGATTAAAGCAGCACACAATGACTCCTATTTACACACGTTCCGCTTGTACGAGCATTTGCATATTCAAAAATACTCTGCCATCTTTCCTTGTCTGCTCAGTGTGTGTGTTTGCATGTGCACTCGTGCATTGGCAGGGCTGCGCGCATGTGGCAGCAATGTGTCGGCCGGGACGACACAACAGTTCAGCTGTGTGTCGTGTGTGTGTGTCAGTCTGCGTGCGTCACATGTGCAACACACTGCTGTCTGTGAAGCGAGACTGGTATGGACCCTGTGTAGCGACATAGCTGAATTTGTTTTTGATTATTGTACAAGACCGAGATTCTGGCAGAGAAAGAGCTCGGGCCTAAATAACAGGGACAAGGAGTTCTGCCTTTGAAACTTTCAGCCCTTCTTTTCATTCCATCCAAATATCTAATTACAACACATCTTTATAGCTACCCCCAACCAAGAAGCAGGACTTTCTTTTTTTAAGGGGGAGGGTGGACAAACATTTAATTTTCTGTGCTTCCCGCTAGCCAAAGGTGGATAGAGATTGGGCCTAGTTGGTGCTACTAGTACTTGCATGCTAATCCTGTTTTTTGACAGGAATGTAAACTGATATAATTGCTTTTCAGAGGCAGGAACGGCGGTTTATACAAGTGTGAAAGCACGGGAAAGGGGATTAGCATTATTTTGCATAATGCTGGGCAGGCGCTGAATGGGGCATTGAACGCTTGACTGGGTGACAGAGATGAAAGAGAGATGAAATGCTCTACCCCTCTTCTCTCTCTCCCTCCCTCTCTCCCCTCCAGTCCCTCTGTCTCTGGCCGCTGCTGCCGGTAGAGGACTGTGTTTGCTGGAGAGGACCCCGGAAACACGGGGCTGGTGTTTTTGGCTGTTTGTTCGGATGCCAGCAGATGGAGGCTGTCATGTGAGGCAATATGTATGATAATAGAGTAACTGTGGTAAACTCTTGGCTTCCTAAGCCTCCATGTATATACTAAACTGCATCCCTAAAGCACTGGAGTGTGCAATTATGTAGTGGATGGATGTGGCTCAGGTAGCATTTACATGGAAGGAAGGGAGCGGCTTTCATGGATCAAATCAAACTACACTGTTCTTACATTTTCCTTTATTGAGATGTTTGCAAAGGATTTGGTCGGATATCGTCTGGGTAGAGGCAACTGTGGAATTGCGAGGCAGGTGTGTTTCATGTGAATGCCTGCATATGTGTGTGTGTGTGTGTGTGTGTGTGAGCTGCGCTGGTAGTGGTAGTAGGCGGGGGCACAAGGGTGGTGACGCAGCTTAAAATTGCCACCGTGACTTCCATATGACCCGGCTCGACTTTGTGAGTAATTTATGATCAACCGTCATCATTGCTATTGCATCTGGCGTATGGAAATGATCCCAGGTCGAGGGAGGGGCGCGAGGTTGGGTAGTGGAGAACATGAACGCCACAAAGGCCGGTGTGGCCTGTTTTTGTTGTCTCTCATTGGACAGGATCCTCTTTCTTTGACCTTTTGCACGCCTTCCCTCGCCTTTCATATGTTAATGCCGGCCAGACCCGAGGAGGAAACGTGCTGGAGCTGAGTGGAGGAGGACAAAGACTCCCTCTCTCTTTCTCTGCCTCCTTTCCACGCTATATCTCCTCTTTTCTTGCCTCTTCCCCTCTCAACAACTTGACAGACTTTGGCATGAAAGGAAGTGAGTGCTTAGCGGATGGGAAAGGTGGGGATGGTGTTCTCGCTGTGACCTGCACCACCTGTGAGGATCAAGTGCGCTGCAGCGATCCTTGGTTATGTGTATGTGGAGTGTTATTTTGAGTGGCCCTTGTAGTGTGTATTGCAGATCGGTAATCGTTTGAGCCGTGCCACCGGTAGTGTTATAGCTCGGTCGGTTGAGGAGTGATTTGTTGCTTTTCGAGTGAAGCTAGTCGAGTTGTCATACAGGGTCTATATTTCTCCCCATCTCTCTCAGCTCTGCCAACTCCATGTTCTTAGAACCAGTAAAGTACTGTCTCTGGCGGGGTAAAAGGATACTAATATAGTTACTGCAACCCTCCCCTAACATAATACTCCAGCGCACCACTGTTGAGCATGACGTGGTTTCAGGGCTCTTCTGGCTCTGTTATGGGAAGGGGGCATGTTATCTGTAGGAAATGTAATTTTTGTCCTCATTGAAATCGTTCATTATTGAGCGCGGTTATCTAAATGTTTTTGTTGCTGTTGGTCCTGCGCCAGTCAGGATTGCGTTACCCTCTCCCTCTCTTTTTCTCCCTCTCTCATGTCTCTATGTCTGTCTCTCTCTCATCTCGCCAGGCCTTCATCAGTCTCTTAAGGGAAAATAGAAAGAGGGGGATTTTTCTCTTCCCTCTGTGCGCCGTCCCGTTCTCAGGCTCTCCTGCCTATTTTGCATCAGCCATCTCGTACAGGATATTAGCCATGGAAAAACATGGGTCTGGGTATTTCATTTAGAATAATATGTTTATTCTTTTCATTTCAAAGTGGAAATGGGGAGGGAGGGGGTTCGTAGGGTGGGGAAAGAACAATCGGGGCCGTGTGTTCGAAGAGTTTTTCTGTTTGATCTGAGGTCCTGTGGGCCCTGGGGGTGGTTAAGATTCTCAGGTTTAGGTCAAATCAAATAGGCTGTCGAAAAAATGAGGCCTCGCTCTTTCTGTCGTATTGTCTAACTGATTTGCTTTCTCTGTGGAGCTCTGTTGGTGTCTCTGTCTCACGTTCTCTGTTACTTTCTGTCTCGTCTTTCATTTGTCTTTTTTTTCTGTGGCATGGCAGTCAGGTAGGGAGTTAATCGCAAAACTTTTACTTTATTGTACACATGTAGCTTTGCTCATTTTACGTCTGTTCATCGGTGTAGACTTGAAGTTGCGGTTACCTTTCAGACTGTGACATTGCTTGTCCTCCATACTCCTCGACGTAGTCGCCATGAAGGACACTTGCTCAGCACTTCACGTCCATGTGAGTGCCTCAAAGTCCTCATCTTACATATTCAACAAAGCATTCAGCGGGCTTTCTGTTTTAGAAAAAGCTTTGTCCCTCTTGTACTTACCAACAAAATAATGCACAGTACAAAAGGTTATATGCCACATTTTATCGATTGCTCTCAGAAGTATTTTCATTGCTTTAAAAGCTGGCGAGGTAAAAACAAAAGCAGGAAGAAAAAAAGAATATGCACAACTACTTCTTCCAAAGAGAAGTTAAAAAGACAAGCTCTGAGTTAAGAGAGGAGGGGGGAGAGAAAAAAAGTTGATGAATGACTAAGTTTCTCCAGGTTTGAGAAAAGATACACCACAATAGCACAAGACGTCTCATGACAAATGATACATTCTCCCTCCTCGTTGGCCAAAGACAAAGGCGGGGATTGAAGAGGCAGAGAGCTCAGTCACAGGACAAATGCACATTAATAGACCTTGAGGGGAACAAAATAAGGAGAGAGTGATACTGCATATCAATTAAAATAACATAAAAAACTTTGCAGATGTGTTTCAAATCACCTCTGCTTTCTTTTCTAGCTCAGGTATATTATTTGTATGTGTGTTGGCATGCGCACGTGCCAGTGTGTGCATGTATTTCTCATATGCGACATGATTGGCATGTGGTATTCCTGAAGGCAATAACATGTGGATATCAAGGCCATTGGCAGGGCTCGTCAGGGAATAAGTGGCTAATTAATTATGCATGACTTGTGGGCTTAAACAAACAGTGTAATGAGAGATGAGACGAATTTACCAAAGAATTTAGCCCTAGTTGTGTGGAGACCTTCTCGGTTATTCTAATAATAATAATAATTGAACAACACACAATTCTTTTACTCTGTTATCAGTATGGAAACTTAAAAAAAAATCGAAAAATTTAAAATGCACTAAATGCCCATCCACGCTACTTGATTGTGGATTGTTTTGTAACTACAAGGATACATGAGCAGTGTTAAAAAACAGAATCTTTCCTTTTTCCAATGCAGCTCTCAGTCTGATCTAATACAGGCAAGTAAGCATGTGTCTCCACAACTCCCCCGAGGAGACTCCAGCCAGCACTATCCTTCTCAAACCCTGCCTCTTCTTTTTTTTCTGGCCTGGCACCAGCCTGTGGAATAATCTTTAATTATTTGCTTTTAAACAGAAAAAAAAATATAATAAGACTCCTCTTTTTTTTTTCCTGTGACAGTAAAGAAGAAGAGCAGAGCAGGCGCTGGAATGTTCTTGTATATGAAATTGTAGGTATTAACAGGGCCGGTTTTGTCAGCGGTTTCACTGATGTATCAGCTCCCTGCCCCTAGACTAAATAAAGAGGGGAGTTTTTGCAGTGTTTCATCCCAGTTTAGATGAGCAGATATAGGATGGCTTTGGAGGAATTGTTAAAAAAGCAAAGTATGGCTGAAGAATGGAGCTCTTCCTTAGCACAATACGCTAAACAAGTGTCAAGATGTGGTGATGGATGGTGCAGTGTTCCTCATGGCTTGTTGGAGACACTCATCCTCACACCTTTCTGTGATATTATAAAAGCAGCAGCGGGGATTTTATTAAAATACCTGAACATACAGTGATTACGTGCCCTGTCCATGATATATGTGTAATTTAAAAACGAAGATATGTACCGTATCTGTTTGAAGCTGGCTTTGCTTTGCTGTAATCTGTGTGTGTGTGTGTGTGTGTGTGTGTGTTTGAGAGAGAGAGAGATATTGCTGACTCTGTTCTTCAGCTGCCTTGTCATTGACCTCCACGGTCCCCTGGTAGTCACGTTAAGGGCAATGCAACACACATACAGAGGTAAAGAAAAAAAAAAAGAAGGGAAGACGGCAAAAGAAAGAGACCTTTATTTCATGTTGATAATTTAACAGTAAGTACACAGTGACGTGTTTTTTTTTTCCATCTCATGTTAGATTTCAATATGTTATTGTGTCACTTATATCTAATAGCAGTTATTTCCTGCAGCGAGCAGCAGGGTAATGGGTCCATTTCATCTCGGTTCCCTCTCAGCAGGCTGGCCCTGGATTTGCGTGACATGGTGTTTATTTGATAAAGGAATATTATGGTGCTAATCTAAAACCACGCTAATTACATCTGACAGTTGTTTGTTTGTAGTGAAATCCAATTAAAATGTACACTTTTCAACTCAATTGCTCATCCCCCCCTCCCCACCCCACACACCCCCCCCATTCTCTTTCTTCCCTCCCACGGTAACCAGAAAAAGAGCCTATGATGGCATAAATAACAACTGTGCTTTCCTTGTGGTTTTTGTGAGAAGAGGGCAAACTCACAACAGCTGTCAGAAAAAGGGGGTTTGTTTAAAAAGCAAATGGCTTTGGTCTAAAGTTCATTTGGAGACCTCTCTAATTAAATAGAGAGCCAAAAGCTTAAGTTAATTAGTAATTCCCTGGGTCCAGAAATTAGACCTGTCACGAGTATTCGAGCTCTTGGAAAGCCAAAAGGTATGTGTGCGTTTGTGTCTTTGTGTGTTTTTCCACAAATCCCTTATGCCTGCTCCCATCTCTGTACACAAGTGCGCCTAAATGTGTGTTCATCTGTTTTTCTTATGCTGCGAGGCCGAGCATTTTTTTTCTCTTCCCCCTGTCGAAATGCTTGTGACATTAATATTCTTTTTGTGGCGTGTCAGAGAAGTGCTTCGGAGATGTTTAAGTGAGGGGCACATAGCTTGTGGCGTCAGTCAGGATACCTGCCCTATGATTATGTTTATGAAGATAATAACAGGGCTAGGGTCCCGCCGAGTACTGTCTTTAGAAAACAGCGGGGGTTTGAACTTTAAACTTTATTGTTACCCCTGGAAAAGAACTGGAAGGTTCGGTCGCCATGTCGCAGAAATGTCTGTGCAGTTAGCAAGGTGTCTCTGTCTGTTCCTAACTGTTAAATGTAAAAGCAGATGTTCTCTTCTCTCCTTCTGCTTGACAGTTGGACAGATAAGCACGGGCTAAGCAAACACAAATAGGCTGACTTTAACACAAAAGAGAGACAAGATGTCCCTGCCTGTTCAGACCATAATAGAGCAATAAGTAGCATTTGAGACAGCCAGCAACCACACTGCTGTGGCACAATGCATGGACTAACATGTGCTGTCCTATCACTGGCTGTGCTGCTGGCATGTTTCTCGGCCACTTGATATAGATAGACATCTTTCACCAAATAGGGCAACATTTGTGACATTTTTTTTCCCCCCTTTCCCTAAAAAGGACTGAATGTTAGGCAACAAGTAGCCGGAGTTGCCACATTAGTTTGTAATGCTTAATAATAGGTTCCAAAATATCAGCAGGACTTACTGCTCTTGCAAAACTGATTTCAGTGCTGGAAAAGTACTTCATGCTTTTAATTTCCGACTGCTGTGCCTGCGATGTGGCAAGTATTTTAAGAATATATCATTGCTATTTTTTTTTTTTTTGTGGCTTAGGATAAGTTTCATGTACAAGTTGTTTCACAAGCGTCGCAGTTATCACGGCTTAAAATAAGCAGAGAATCGGCGGCTCGCGGTAGTTGATACAGTATAACCAGCCGTTTATATTTGCCAGGTGGATGTGAAATGCCTGCGTCAGAGACTGCTCTCTGTGTCTGTCTGTGAGTGTGTGCTATCCTTGACTGACGTGGACAATGTTTGCTTAACCTCTTCTGCGCTGCACTACCACGGCCTTGTCAATTTAAGTGTGTGTGTGAGTGTGTGTGCATGAGAGCGAGAGCGAGAGAGAGAGAGCAGCAATGGTAGCTTTCATTTTTCATGTTCCCAGCAGTATTTTTGCTAAACAAACCTGCTGAGAGGCAGAGTGAGAGAAAGAGAGGGGTCTGAATCAACATAAATGAGTGATATTTGTTGTTTTTTTTTCCTGTGGTGACACATATATATGTACACCCCAATAGATATCACGCATTTTAGATACCAGGCTTTGTATTTAGCAGATTATTAATTTCACTTGGCAAATAATCCCACCCTGCCACCCCGTTCGACTTGCTACGTTATTGCAAAGAGGAGGTGTGTGTGTGTGTGTGTGTGTGTGTGTGTGTGTGTGTATGGTCTCATGCTTTTGCCTCATCCAAAGGATAAGGCTGTGATTTATGTAACAGCTAAGCCCTTTCATATTGTGTATGTTGTACCTTACAAGAGCATGATGAGCAGGCTAGATTAATATTTATTTAGCACAGGCAAATCAAGGATTAAGCAGTCATCATTTTAGCACTAATCCATGTCTCTGGTGAGATGCAGAGACAAAGAGGGGCAGATTACTAAACACATAACGCCGCAAAAACCACAATTAGTTGGCGACTTGCTTCCCCTCAGCTGTGCAGGAACAGAGATGGGCAGTGGACGTGCACAAGCGCACTAAAAGCGATGTTTTTGCTTCATCGCGCTTCGGTCACTTACCTATTGTTGACCCTGTTTGTTTGCCTCACCCTGACTTTTAACTTGTAGTTCTCACCCTCCTCCTCTCTTCAAAAGAATCCCTCATTGAAATTAGCGGCGGTTTGTCTGATTCACTCATCTGACGTAAATGTGTCTCATGATCTTTCCACTGTCCGAACACACATGCACACACTCGCACACACAGAGACTGACACACATGCAAGGGCAATGAATACTTCTTTCTTAGCTCCAACCACGTGGGAGAGGGACAGTTTGCTTATACTGTGTGAGTCTTTGGGAGAGTGTGTGTGTGTGTATTACGAGTTACTTGGGAGTCTGTAAATAAAATTACATTCTTTACTAATTGAGTTAAACTGCTTTGCTGGAGATGTGGCAAAGAAAGATGAAAGCTCCCTGTGTATGTTTTGTGTTTGTACATTGCAAGTCCGTGTGTGTGTGTGTGTGTGTGTGTGTGTGTGTGTGTGTCTGTGTGAATTTCACTGTGTAGGGTGGTAATCGAGTTAGCTCTTAGCACTCTCAGGTGGTAACCAATGGGGATGTTGTGTGTGTGTCACTGTTTGCTAGCTCCGTCCTCAAGCTTCAGCGTATGCAGAGCGTCAAACGTGGCCTCGCCAAACAGATAATCAGGAGCCAGGCTCGGAGTAAAAAAGCAGGGTGTGTGTGTGTGAGTCTGTAGGGGGGCACCGCTCACACGGGGAGCAACGACAAGGAACAGCAAAGGGGCCTAAAAAGAGCATTGGAGGGCTGTTGCAGTGTAGTGAGGGGTGATTTGGGAGGGGGCTCCAAACCAGATGTGAGGGCGATTGAGAGAAAATAAAAAGAGGAGAGATAAATAAAAAGAATGGACAGACAAGTCGTGCTGCGATAGAGAAAGACAGGGAGAAGCACAGAGAGGGAGAATGGCATCCTCAGTTCCCCTTTGCCCTCCTTCCTCTCTCTCACCCGGCCACTGAATGTTAATGGCTTTTCTGCTTCACCCCCCCCCCCCTCACACGCACACACATATACACATATACACACACACCAATACCCCCCCTCCTCCAATCCCTCCCCATGGACACTGGTGCTTTGTTTGTGGCAGTGCTTCTATTCTTTCAAACTTAATTACCTTCTTGCCTTTTGTGGCGTCAGGGGCTGGAAGTTTTGCTCTGTGGCAGTGGAGGTCGTCACACATTCTTTGGCGGTGCATTCCCTTAATCTGGGGGGTGGCGGAGGTGGGGGGGGTAAAGAGAGCGGCGGAGGGGAAGAGTCTAGAGAGCGGAGCGTCTACCAGCATGAGCTTCTAAGGTGGTTATAGTACCCCCCCTGTGCACGTGTACGCACGCGTGCACGGTCATAATAGTCAGGGCATAGGCTGCCCTTTGTTTGTGCGGTTCATTTCCAATCAACCCTAATTAACTAGAGAGTGTTTCCAGATTGCCGGCAAAAGAAAAATCCCCACTTTTTTTTTTCTCGCTCCCCTCGGTCTTTGCTGTTCTGAGTTCGAGGAAGGGGAGTTAAGAAAAAAATGGAGGCATTAGCTATGTAGATTGGCTTTGCCTTTGATGCTGGAAAAATCTTTAGCAAGGGCAGTAAGTGGTGACTGCGACCCAGCAGTGTCTCACTGTTTATTTTCATGTTTCAGTTTGAGTTTAGTTTGAAATATTGCCTCTTCAAAGGCGTGAGACTTGTGCATATATTTAGACTGGACTGTGTAAGCCCAAAGTCCATTTGTAAAAATGTTACAGCCAGTCAAAGTTGTCTTTAATCCATTAAACTTTGTCTCTATGAAACTGTACACGCGACAGATAAACACTGACATTGACCTGGGATACACATCCAAGGTATTACATTGAAAAACTGCTTTATGGAAATAAATTTAACTGGGCTCTAAACTCAATAGGATGTCCTAGAGTCTTTGAGGTGGTTGCCTGTTAGCAGGAGGGCATGATAGATGTTTTCACGTCAGCCTGGTTGAAGTTAGGATAGGGGCTGGTGTAATCTGATCCTAAATCAGATTTGGGGACCCATCCATGGCTTGAGTGATATGATTCTCTTGTTGCTGTGAGAGAGAAGACAAACGCGGCCCCTGGGTTCACAGTTTGTTCTCACCTGAGTCAACAAGTTCGTTTTTGCATACTTGACTATTTTTCATGTCCTATGACGCTCTCATCTCGCATGTTGCAGATTATTTCCAAGGTCACCCAGATCTATTTTTTTCTCTAACAATGAGATATCAGGTAAGGACCTGAGGGCAGTTGGGTGTATGTTACCTGAGCAACCAATGAGACCAATTTACTTGTCATCAACCTGAGGGATAGAACCTGCATACCTACTCTAGGAAGAGAAAAAAGGGCCACTTCCGTCCTCTACATTTCCTCATTATCTTGGCTCCCCCTCCTCCTCTGAACCTTTCTCTCCATTCTTTCGCCTCCTACTACAATCCCAGATCATTGCTCATGTAGGCGTAATTTTGATTTTGATTCGCTAAAAGGCATTTTTTTGCGGAGTAGGTAATTTGTCGAACAAGATTCCTGTGCTAAATGGAGTGGGGCTTGCTTTAGGTGTCTGGGCCGCGCCTTGCAATAATGATAAGGTGTCTTTTGGTAATGAAGGTCTTTGCTCACAAGGGAGACACAGGGAAGAGGACGGGAGGACAGAAAAGGGCGTGGGGGGGCATCAGGGAGATCTACTGCATCTAGGGTCTAATATTACACCTCCAGGCAACAAACAAGGCCTGCGTGAAAACCCTTTGTGAGATTCAGAAGTAAAGAAGACAAAAAAAAAAACTTGGTCACGCAAAAGCCCTCCCCCTCTCATCCTTTTGCAATTTTCTCCCTCTGTCCTTCCTTTTAAGACTTTAAACAGAGAGCATTAGGCCCTCTTCTGTGATTGTGTGCATGTGTGCATATGTGTTTGTGCACGCACGCATCAGCGCTCTTTGATGGCAGCCGAAGCTCCCCTCACATTGTGAGGAAGGAGATAATTCCCCTCCTCCTTCATCCACTTCGTTTTTCATCCCTCCGTTTCTGCATGGCAACAAATAAACAGGTCTAATTAGACCAGAGTAGGCCTATTCATGGCACTGACAGTGGGAGATGGATGCAGGGGCTTTCACAGAGCCCTTCGCCTTTGTCTTTGGCTAACGCTTGGTGACATTTTGATAGAAGATTTGGTGTTAGACTGAGGGGCCACATGCCGAGAGAGGGATGACCTTCTCGGAGACCTAGAATGGACACATAGCCGTGGTCTCAAACTGTCTCCTGACTTTGTTGTTTGACTTTATGAGCTTTCATGGGTCACCTTAAAGATTCAGCCTGGATTTAATTTTGCCAGTTATTAGCTGTGCTCACACATGTGTCCAAACAGTTTGACAAGCAGAGAGGGGAAAAAACATTTGGAACTTCACTGACCACATCCCAAAGCACCGATCTGCCTAATTCCAGTGTTTACAGATCCTCTAAATATTCACAGCAGTATTAACAGCGCTGTCTGCCCTTGCATTAAGATATGGGACAGTTAGTGATGAAGAATTTGAACCCAACAGATCCCCGTGTAAACAAAGACGGCAGTGTGGCGACACTGCAATTACAGGTTTGGCATTTAACAGGCTGCATTTCTGGCTAATGCGCGATCGTCTGACAGGAGGACAAAAGCAGGAGGAGACCCTGACATCACCGGGAGCTCAGTACCTCAGGGTCTGCACTGTGGACATGTTGTTGTGACACTTCATGTGTTGTCAGCACACTTATTACAGCGGAACAAGCTTATAATTGACATTAGGGCTCTGTATTGGCAAGAATCTGGTGACACAATACGTATCGCGATACAGGGGTTACGATTCAATATATTGCGATATATTGTGATTTCTTTGTGAGCTGTCATTGCTAGAGGTGTGCTGTTTGTGACTACCTGTTTCATAGGCCCCTGTTCTTTGTGTTTACCCTTGCAGTGTGTTATTAAGTTGGACTGGAAGAGTCAAATGGCTTAAGATAGATTACAACACTAGACTTCACAGTCTGCACAAAATGAACCACTGCCACGGGTCTTTGCATGTCAACTATTAATTAAAAGTCTATAGGGTTTTATAGGGTTTATAACACTGCAATATTCAAGTGTATCAGTATTTTTCTTTGGTAGTGTTTGTAAGATACAGGATCCAACTACTAGCTAATCCGGAAGCGCTTTAAGAAAAACCCAAATAAGGCGGAGAGAGGAGAAAAGTTTGGAAAAAAATGAGAAAGAAAAAAAAGAAGTGGAGAAATCCCCCGCTTTAGACTGCCTCTCTGTCTCTCAGGGAGCTACTGAAAAGCAGATGGAGGGATAGAGGAGAGAGGAGGGGAGGGGGGAGAAAAACAATAGGCCAAAGAGTCCCTTAGCCCCTTTCTCCCATCAGAACTAGCAGTGTCCAAACCAGGCATTCCTGGGCTATTATTTGCCTCTCACAGGATCTGATCTGCCACTTTAATTACCTTAGTGTATGTGTGTGTGTGCGTGTTTGTGTGTGTGTGTGTGAGACTGTGTCCGTGTGCATGTGATGTGAAAGCAAGGCGACATGCTTAATTAAAAAACAGAGGTAGGAGCGGCTCGGGCCATCTCTTTTGTTCTTCTGTTAAAAGACGGGAACTGTTTCTGCAGTGTGGAAAAACCTGGGCGTCATTGTTAGTTTCCCTCTCTCCCTCTCCTTCTCTCGCTCTATGTATCTGTCTATCTATCGCTCTCTTTCAAATGAAAGTAGTCTGGTTGGTCAGCAGAGCGAAGGAAGCCAGTGGGGGAGAGAGGGAGGAAGGTTTTCTTAGCTAGCAGTAACATGATCTGCCTTAAAAGAAGCAGGAGTGGGCAGTGCTGCCGTGAAAGGTGCAAAGCCTGGGGAATGGAGGAAAAACAAAACTTTTCCATCTGTTTATTCTTGAGACAAAATGTCAGGTAATCAGCTTTCATAGAGCTGATTATGAGTTATTATATTGATCCGTGCAAGTCTGAAGACTTTGGTGTCCAAAATGTTGCTTTGAGCTCAGAAAGGTAGATGAAAATATTATATTCTCTTGATAGCAAGATCAGACATCTAATTACCTCTCTGTCCAACTAGTTAAATTAACACATGCTGAATGGATCAGAATGACTTCAAACGCCTCCACCAGGCTGCAATGCACCACATATTTTTTTCATAAGAGAGGATGGGCGAAGTTAAGAGCTAAGACTGTAGCATTTTACTTAAGATCTTGCATCCGGTCTTCTGAAAAGCAAAAAAACAGCTCCACTTTGAGTCCTCAAATGAGGGTCAGCTCTTAAAAGACACTGATATCCAACTTAAACATTAGTCACAGTGTTAGTTTGTTTGTTCGTCCTCTATTGGCGACAATTAATGGGCTCAATCAGAACCAGAGATACCAAAATAATGGACAGTTAGAGTACTGTCGGCAGGCAGTGCACGTGTAAACAGCAGCTAACCTGTTAGCATTAGGGGTGATGTGTCAGTGGCAAGTGCTTAACACATTGGCTTATCCATAAGACATAATTCCGTGCTTAAAGTGTTAGGAGATGCATAATTCATAAACCGCAGTGTTTTATGTCCGAGCTACAATTCAAAGGGGTTGCTCCCCGATGAAATAAGCAGCGAAATGACACCACTGACAAGTAGTAAATCCTGTCGTATGTGTCGCATTAGCTCTCAAACCCACTGCTTCTGAACAGCTTTACCCTCAATCACATTAAAGACAAACCTTGGTGAGAGGGACACTGGTGGAAAAATGAAATATGTTTATGTTCGACTGCAGGAAGAAGCCCGGTATGTTATTTTGGTGCCAGGTGAGCGCAATGGACGATTTAAAATGAATGAGCTGTAATTTCAGTGGATGTGGAAAAGCCTTTATTTTATATACTTTTTCTCTGCTGCCAGATTCACTTTGTTTTCTTTTCCTGTCACACGGCTGTATCTGAAATTGTGAAATTTGTGGTGAAACAGGCCGAGTGTGTGTAGTTGTGTGTGTGTGTGTTAATACCGTGCATTCTTGTGGCATGACACATATTTGGCCTGTTTCGACTCCATGCTTGTTTAGAATGCAGAGCTAATTGCTGCTAATTTCTTTGCAATCACAAGTGTGAGTGAGCATCTAGACAGGTGTGTTTGTGTTGTTTGTGTATAGAAGATCATAGCTGTTATCTGCAGGATCCGCACCTTGGGCTAAAAATCACGTGGGTTAGAAGAAAAATCAGATTAAGTGCAATGTTTGTTTTGAATCCTCTTAATCTAACGTTCGGTGAGTTTACTGTATCACGGTAGTAAGATGGATGTTGGTATTTGTCACAGAAATGTTCAGCTTTTGGCAGACATTTTTGCTCTCCATTAAGATTCTTTTAAACAATGTTTGCTTTACTCCGCCTGACTGTACATACCAATGCTTAGAACTTAATGTACATGCTACACGTCCACCTACATTTTGCCACATCCATGCTCAACAGATAAGCGCTGAAATTCATTTTCTGCTCCTTCTGAATTCTCCTTTAATCTCACGGATAGAGACACAGAAACTGAGTGAGACACAGAGAGAGAAAACATAATTTCTCTCTTTTAATCTATCACTAGTCCCCATGGAATCATCTCTGGGATATGTCAGATTAGACCTGATTATAGCGCGTGCACACACATGCACCCGACAAACACACTCACACACGTTTGATTTCATTCCTCACGCTTTTACTGTCCCTCCCACTGGCTTTGTTTAGCCCTGGATTGTTGCAGATTAATCCTCTAATTGCTTTGTAGCTTTGTTGTGAGAGAGAGGGAGTGTAGGAAAAGAGAGGCAGAATTAAGCAGCAGGTGGATTGGGTTAAAGGTTAACATGGCTCTTTAAAGCTTTCTTTTAATGCCAGCTCATTTACACGCAAGCATCTGAAAGGCGCTGGTACTGTATCAAGTTCTAAAAAAAACAAAAAAACTGGCATGCACAACTAGTTCATTTGTTGCATTTAGCTGAGCAAGAAAGCTGTTTCTTTTAAGTAGCAATGAAGCTTCAGTTCTCAAGCTTTTAGTCTGTTTTTCTTTCTCTCCTCTTATGGCTTTGTCTCAGTTGTTTTCCTCTTGTTCTTTTTAGGTGATGGGAAATTATGCCTATGATTACAAAATGAAATGACTGGGGGGTGCTGTGTGTGTTTCTGGGCTTGGGAGGCTTTTTTTTTTGTACATTGTGTGCATGTGTTTGTGTGCGCCTTCGCCGTTGCATTTGTGGCTTGTTGTGAAAAGCCAAGAGATTGAAGTAGTGAGGGGTTGAGAGATGGGCAGCCGCCCAGGATTGATAACATCTCGCTGGTATTCCAAACATCATTCCTTATGGACGCTCATTCTTTCTCCCTCTTTCCTACTCTCTCTCACGTTTTCCCTTTATAACTCTTATATGAAAAGACATTTGAAATATTCTTTAATTTCCTGATTTATTCCTGCAGCTGCACGCTCACGTTGAAAAGTTGCCACAAGCGGTGTTCTACCTCAGTGGCTTTCAAACGTTTTTGAAATGTATGGACTTTGAAATATTTTTTCAGCCCAGTACCCTCTGACCAGCGCAAAACATTTTTGGTGAAGCAAAAAGGTTCAGTGCAGCACTGTGTCAAACCCTTGAATGCTGAATTTCAAATGTTTAGAATCAATCGCTTAATTAATGGCATCAGTGATAGTTTTTAAATTAACATTTAAAAAGAATTGCATGTACCCCTCGGGGTTCCCTCATTTGCAACACACTGTTCTTGCTTCCCTCAGCTGCATGACAATATACACTTTCGTAATTTCCTTGTCCACACAGAGTCTAAGTCATACCTTCAGGGCATTAATAGGTTAATAGGTGCAGCCTAATTAGCAACTCCTGACTGGTAAGAACATGCCAAGACTGATTTAGCCAATGACTAAGGACTCTTCTAACTCCAATCCACTCTTCCTCTTAAAGGAAGACACTAACTGTTCTGCGAATAAGGTATTTGATAAACTTTGATAGTTGTTACCTCTGTGTGTTTGGTAATTTGCTCACAACTTTAGGTTATGCAAAGCTAGCTGGTACTAACCTGACACCATAATCTTTTAACACAGCATTAGCACACACAGGACACAAAAGAGGCGAAACTGCTTCTAGCTTCCAGTGTTGCACAGTGGTATGTCGATCAAAGAGTCTATTTACTAGACAATTGGGTTATTCCTATAAACTTCCCTCCTGCCGGCTGGCGTGGGAGCAGCTTCATTCATTTATACCTAATTTCCCCTGTTTCCAAGCTCTGGTCCCTGGGGTCAATAAGAGACGAAACTTTTGTTCAAGGATGGGTTTTTTTTCTGTGGTCATGGCAAGCAATCTCAGTCTGCCAGGTTTAAGACAAAGACGCAAGCGGGAGCAGTTAATATTAGATTTCTCTGCTTTTCAAAAGTTGTCATGGTGTTAGCTCCTTAACACTGGTCTTATGTCTGGAGGGTGGTGGGCTATACAGAGGTAGAATGTCATTTTGTTTTGTGCATGTAAGATGCAACTGTAACTTTTGGTGTGTAGATCAATATTTGTAACATGTTTCTCATCCAAATGAGTCTTAAAACAACGCAGTTAATACAATGTTGATTTTGGGGTGAGAATAAGTTGGAGTTGATTAGAATAATGTTAACAGTGGTTTAGAATTAGCCAACATTATCTCCTGTTAAACACCATCTACTGAATCCTAAGTCCTTTTTAATTCCTGTCTTTCTCAACCCAGGTCCCTGTTAGGCTGGATGAGATGAGATCCCTATGTAGTGGTCGTCATGGCAACTTGTGACTCTCCCCCTATGGTGTCATCACGGCAGCAGGAACATGGTGGCCAGAGGCTGGATGCTGCTGCTGAGGACAACTCCGTCGTCGCCATGGAGACCAGTGTCGCCAACAGCAACAACGCCAACAACAGCCAATCGTCGCCTGCTGCCATTGGAGAGCCAGAGAATGGCCTTGGAGAGCCCGCTGTGAGCCCACTGAGGTCCACTGCTACCCCCACCACTGTCAGTGCAACCACCGACCCTGTAACCGAACAGAGTCGGAGAGAAAGCTTTACTACCGGTAACAAAGGGAGTGTTACCGGGACTTTACCAGGAGGAGGAGGAGCAGCTTTGGGTTCGGACTGTTCTGCCCCTGCCACGTCTCCCGTGGCACCGGCAAAGGAGATCCCCTGCAACGAATGTTCTAGTTCCTTCTCCAGTTTACAAAAATACATGGAGCACCACTGCCCCAATGCCCGCCTGCCTACCACTGGAGGTCACGAGGAGGGTGAGGAGGTTGAAGGGATGGTAGGGGAGGAGAGCGAAGATGAGGGAGAGCGTGAGGTGGGTGTTGCAGAAGTGGGGGAAATGAACAGCGAGATGGAGTTGGAAGAGGATAGTGATGTGGAGAACCTGAGTGGCGAGATCATCTACCAGCCCGATGGCTCTGCCTTCATCCTGGAGGACGCCAAAGAGCAGCGTGGCAACCAGGGGGGGCTCTCTGGGCCTCTCCAATTCAGGGGCCTGCTGTCCCCCCAGACCTTCCCCAATGCCCAGGTCAGCAGTGGCCAGAGTGGCCTGAGCCCAGGGGGGGAGCGGTTGGAGCAGCCCGCTGCACCCATGTCCTTCTACCCCCAGATCATCAACACCTTCCACATCGCCTCATCCCTGGGGAATAACTCCCTAGCGTCCGACCACCCCTCCTTCCCAAATACCTCAGCTGGAGGGCTGGCGGGCGTTGGTCCCGTGTTGCACAGTTTCCGTGTCTATGACCTCCGCCACAAGAATGACAAAGACTATCTAAAGGCGGATGGTGCAGCCAAAAACTCCTGTGTGTCCAAAGATGTCCCCAACAATGTGGACTTGTCCAAGTTTGAGGGCTGCGTAGCCGATGGGCGGCGGAAGCCTGTGCTGATGTGTTTCCTGTGCAAGCTGTCTTTTGGCTACAGCCGTTCCTTCGTGACACATGCTGTCCATGACCACCGTATGACCCTGAATGATCAGGAGCAGAAGCTGCTGAGCAACAAGCACGTCTCTGCCATCATCCAGGGCATCGGCAAGGACAAAGAACCTCTTATAAGCTTTCTGGAACCAAAAAACCCCCCCAACTCTGTGCTACCCCACTACCCCACACCTGCCAACTTCCTAGGGCCAGACACGGGGCTCCGCGGCTTGTGGAATGCTTTCCACAGTGGGGAGAATGCCGATTCCCTTCAGGCAGGTTTTGCCTTCCTGAAGGGCAGTGCCAGCAGCTCCTCCAATGACCAAACCCCCAGAACCCAAACCATGCCAAAGGCTGAGACCAACCCAAACCTCGGGGGAGGGGCTGGTGCCCACAGAACCCCCAGCGGGAGTTCTGCTGCTGCTGCCACTGGTGGCAACCTGGAAGGTCGGAACTCTGATAGTGACTGCAAGGGCCACGTTAGGGACACATGCACTTTGCAACCCAATGGGCCGGACCTGAGCCAGTACCCGCATGTCAAGCGGGAGCCCGGTGCAGTTGGTGGAGAAAGTCCAGAGCAGGATGAGGATGCTTACTCCAATGGTGGTGGAGTAGAAATGGAGGTTGATGAGGAGGAGGAACAGGCCATGACCATGGCAATGACAGGCCAGCGGGCCGACAGCACCAGTAGCAAAGATTTCCCTCTCTTAAACCAAAGTATTTCCCCCCTTTCCAACAGTGTGCTAAAGTTTAACAGTGACAGCAAAGGCCCTGAATCCACCTCCTCTTCCTCCCTGACTGTGTGTGAGAAGCTGGAGATGGAGAAGAGCCGCCTGTCCACTGCCCTGGCAGCTGCCAGAGAGCGGGAGAGCAGCAATGACTCAACCAGCGAAGCCCTGGCAGGACGGGATGGGTCGTCGCCATCCTCCCACCCCCTTGACATGATGATGTTGCGCAGAGATGATGAGAGTCCTGGACCTCTGCATCAACACGCAGGAAATCCCAGTACACCTGGAACTCCAGGGACACCTGGTACCCCTGGTCCAGGTGAAGGGTCTCCAGGTAGTGGGGTGGAGTGCCCCAAGTGCGACACGGTCTTGGGATCCTCGCGGTCTCTGGGAGGGCATATGACGATGATGCATTCGCGTAACTCCTGTAAGACGCTGAAGTGTCCCAAGTGTAACTGGCACTACAAGTACCAGCAGACGCTGGACGCTCACATGAAGGAGAAACATCCGGAGTCTGGTGGATCATGTGTGTACTGCCGCACAGGACAGCCTCACCCTCGTTTAGCCAGAGGCGAAAGCTATACCTGTGGATACAAGCCTTTCCGCTGTGAGGTCTGTCGATCTAATTTTTCATCTCTGTGGACTCTATGGTTTTACCTCTGTCTTTTTTGTCTTTATAAAATTTCAGAATCATGACATTGTCCTTATTTTTAACCATTTTAGTTGGGTTTTTATTTGATAAGCCAACTTTTATCCTCGATTTAACCAAAACCTAATCAACTAATTGGTGGACATCAGCTAATAGAAAGAGTATATCATAATTTTGACAATACAGTTAAAGCAATTTGCTTTTGAAGACACCTTTGAGGCATGGGTATCTGACCAGTTATAGCGACCTATGAGGAGGATATCTTTAGTCAAATGAAAAGTCAGTATCAGAAGAGAGGAAGGAGGGAGTTAAATGTGTTTGTCTCTTTCTTTTTCTTCAACAACATCTATTACAGCTATAAAGGTTAAAGTAATCATCTCAAAAGAAATCAGAGTTTTCATACAAAATCATTCATCAGATATCAGCTAGTATTTATGATAAATGCACATTGTGTACATCATGCATCACTGTATAAATTCTTCCCTTCTAGGTATGCAACTACTCAACCACCACCAAAGGCAACCTAAGCATCCACATGCAGTCGGACAAGCATCTAAACAACGTACAAACACTCCAGAACGGTGGCAGTGAGGCACAATATAACCACAACCACGCCAACCCCGTGCCCAGTGCCAGCCTCGGTGGAGGCTGCGGTGCACCCTCGCCATCCAAGCCCAAACAGAAGCCCACTTGGCGCTGTGAGGTAATGAAACAACAGTGTCATTGTAGTGCTGTGGTAGCTACATACCAATTTGCTTGTTTCGATGTATAAACAATGAGCCAGTTATTTCCCTCTGCGTCACTATGTCTATTATTTTTCTTGGCCACATCATCTGACCTCTGGACATTATAAAACAGAGTTTCTCATACATTTTAGAAACCATAGAGAATTCGTCATCGTTACCAGAAGTCTTTTATCTATTCAGTGGATGGGGTGTGACGACAGTTGTTGTTTCATTTGTTCTAAGTGCCCCTTTTAAACATTATATAAATGGTTATAATAAATTGACCATTAATGAAAATTAATCCCAGTGATTTTTAATTTTATTAGAAAAATAAAACAATGCTTTGATGATGATAATTAAATAAGCAGAGTCAGATGTCTTAAATAATTCTATTCATCCCGTCTTCCCTCCAACAGGTGTGTGACTATGAGACCAACGTGGCGCGGAACTTGCGAATCCATATGACCAGCGAGAAGCACATGCACAACATGATGCTGCTGCAGCAGAACATGAAGCAGATCCAACACAGCCTCCATCTGGGCCTGGCCCCGGCTGAGGCAGAGCTTTACCAGTACTACCTGGCTCAGAACATGGGCCTGGCAGGTGTAAAACTGGAGAGCCCGGCTGGCAGCAGCGGCCCAGACGCTCAGATGATGATCAACCCGTTCCAGCTAGATCCTGCAACGGCGGCTGCTCTCGGGTCTGGTCTAGGTGAGCGATACTAGTCAATTAAAATGCAAAGAAAGTTTTGTTGAGGGTGTGACACAGTATTTTCTTTTTTTAATATATTTGCCCTCAAGCTTGTTTTTATCGGTTTCTTTGTCTCATCTTTCACTCAGTTTTATGTGTTTTGTGTCGTATATCTGATGCCATCTGGGTATTGTTTTTATCTCTGTGCCTTTCCTTTGTTGCTCTTCATTTTTCTTCCTGCCCTCTCACCTTCTCTTTTTTTGCTCCCATCCTTTTTTTACCTTGCCCCCCTTTGCCGCACCCTCTTCTCTTTCTCTTCCTCTCTTATCTCCGCTCTCATATTGTCCCTCTGTCATTGTCTCCTTTCTTTGACCCCTCTTGCTGATTAAAAAATGATTATGAGACGCCACATGAGAATTATTCTTAATCTTTCATTTGTAATTTTCTTAAGTCAGCTTAATCCCCCCCCCCATACACACCCCACCCCACCTTCGCTCACCCTGGAGAGAACTCACACACATGTACACACACGCACACACACATACACACACTCTCACACAGCAGGAAGCGGATTCCCGTAGGAGTGAGAGAGATTTAACAATGACCCTGCAGTGTTACACACCCACTCCCTCCTCTAGTGTGGAGGTCACAGCCCAGCCAGCAGATGTACTCTCAGTGAATTACACTGATAACACACAGCTCCCCATAGTGAGCGCAGCTGTACATAGGTTTAGATGGTGGTAGAATATTTATGTATTCAAATACTGGCGCAAAAATGCACACATGGGCGCAGGATGAATATATGTGTGCATGCAAATTTAGATATACACACTCTTAATATCTGCTCACTTTTGCGTCGTCATTCAGCTGAAAGTGTGACACACAAACTCATATTTAGTCATCGACTAATTGAGGGAATTATACTTAATCTGTAAAAAAAAAAAAAAAAATCAGATTCAGATGATGTGTAATTGTTAAATCCTCTGCGCTCCAAACACAGTGTTGTGATATTATCTGAAAAAAAAGACATGATTAGTTTTGGTAACATGCATAGAGAGACAATGAAGGGATCAAACGAAAGAGTTAATTACATTTCTATGAATGGCAGATCTTTTCTTTTTTTTTTGTCCCAGGGTGGGCGGGAAGAAGAAAGAAAAAAACTTGTATAATGCATTGATCAGCTTTTCAAATCTGTGCCTGGATGTGAGAAAAGCCTGCAGCCCTAAAACCGTTGTCCCACCATTGCTGAGAGCAGTAATTAAAGCTACCTGATGAGCGAGTTAGCAAGTTGAAAAGGATGATTGTAATTGATCCTGATTCAATCCTATTAGGGTTTTTTATAGACAAGACTTTGTAAGGAGCCCTAGTCCTCTGCGAGGCTTTATTTTATCAAATCCTTTTGTGTGAGAGAGGCCTGCATGGAGGACTCACTTTTCTCTCCACGCTTAATTTCATTAAAAGAGCCTTTTCTCTTTCTCTCTATCCGTTATCCCTCCGTATGCATGCCAGCCTTTCATTTTTACCCGAGCTTTGTTTTCCTGCTCTTTGTTTTTATGTACCATTCGTCCTTCTGTGCACACTGCCTGCCTTCTATCTGACATGTTATGCTCCTGTGCTTCCATGTATGTAATCCTGATGAAAGCTCTGCCTTTAAACACCGTTCTGTGTTTCTTTTTGCCGTCTAACCTGCTTTCTCGCTCATTTTCTCCGCAGTGAATAGTGACCTCTCAGCGGAGTTGCGTCTTGCCAGTGGTCAACTGATGGCAGACGACCTATCTCTGGTGTCCTCGGGTGGAATGGGTGGCATGTCCTCATCAGACCCCTCCCTCTCCTCCCTGTCGCCACCTATCAACGACCCCTCGCTGCGCCTCTACCAGTGCGCTGTGTGCAACTGCTACTCCACGGACAGCCTGGAGGCTCTCAACGCCCACGTCAATGCCGAGCGCTCTTTGCCCGAAGAGGAGTGGCGCTGTGTGGTTGGCGACGTCTACCAGTGCAAGCTTTGCAGCTACAACACGCAGCTTAAGGCCAACTTTCAGCTGCACTGCAAGACGGACAAGCACATGCAGAAGCACCAGCTGGTGGCCCACATCAAGGAGGGAGGCAAGGCCAACCAGTGGAGATTAAAGTGTGTGGCCATTGGCAACCCTGTGCACCTCAAGTGCAACGCCTGTGACTACTACAGCAACAGCGTGGATAAACTGAGACTACACGCCACCAACCAGAGGCATGAGGCCGCCATCCGCCTCTACAAGGTAAAAACACATTATGATTCTTGCAGGACCCTGATTACACTGAATAACATACAGCTCAATACAGCTGTAATGGCATTCCTGCTGGTATACATCTGAGGGGAACACGACTCATTTTAAGATCACATTGAGATAAAGCACACATGTTTGTGTTTATAAAGAATTTGCCCCCTCTCTTAACTGCAGTGTCACATGGATATAAAGTTCCCATGAGAATGGAATGACCGAGATAGAAAAGGTCACTGTCAGAGCGCCCAGGATGATTTCCTTCGGATATGGGTATATGTCCTGCTTCTTATGACCAGCTGGCACTACTGTCACTGTTAATTACACACAAGTCACGTACTGTCAGCGGGTTTCACATGTTTTAAAGTTTTGATTATCTTCAGCTGTCTTTTCAGCTTGTTTTTTTCCCCCCGCAGCTGTAAATAATTCTGGAATAATTCAAGAATTTGTTTTCATGATTAGGCTTCAGAGACATTTTAACAAGTTAGCTTTGAACAGTGACACAGTGAAAGTAAACCACACTCTAAACTTTGGTATGTGATCCCTATGTGATGCACAGATACAAGAACTTAAAGGGACAGTTCATCCAAAAACCTTACGTGTAGTGCTGTTTATCAATCTAGATGGTTTTGGTGTGAGATATCAGCTGTAGAGATGTCTGCCTTCTCTCCAGTGTAATGGAACTAGATGGCACTCAGCTTGTGGTGCTCAAAGTGCCAAAAAAATACATCACTTAACAGCAATGTCTCTTCCCAGAACTCATGACCCGGTTATTGTTGTGAGCAGTTTCATGTAGGAACTATTTTCTTTCTACTGAACTACACCCACCAACCATATCATAGCGCTGAAGGAAGAGTGCATCTACTGCTAGCACCACTGAGCTAGCTCACGTTACAGCTCAGCCAAGGAGGACGCCATTATTCTTTATGTCTTGAGCCTCTCACCCATGAGTAGATGCATGCTTTCTTTGGTAGAAAGAAAATAGTTCCTACATGAAACAAGGTCTGTTGATTACCTGTAGTCACCGGCTCATGATTTCTAGAAAGAGACATTGCTGTTGAGTTTATCAAATTTATTTATTTTTGGCACTTTGAGCACCACAAGCTGAGAGTATCTAGTTCCAGTATATTCAAGAGAAAGGAGACGGTATCTCCAACACTCGGCAGCTCACACCAAAACAATCTAAATTAATAAATAGCACCACAGGTAAGAGGAAAAATATATATATTATTGGTTGGGGTGAACTGCCCCTTTAAAGTAACAAACATTGCATTGATTTTTTTATTTTAAAAAATGGCTTAATTGTTTTTTAATGAAAGAACACATATGTATTATTCTACAATATATCTTTCAAGAACCACACAGTTTGTTTACATGATCATTTATGTGCACATCCATGCGGCTTTCCTCCAGACAAACACTCTCTGTTCTTCAGGTCAATAGGGAAACCTTTCTTTTGCCTTGGGATTACTTGGTCGTGACTTGTCACAGGTTTACCATACCAGTTGCCCATCAGAGCGCTAAACTCGCACATAAGTCACTTACTTAACTAATTAAACCCTTCGCTCTCCGAGCAATAAACAGTTCCTGCGAAGAAAATTCCAACACGACCAATATTTGGCGTCTTTTCTCCTCTGCAGTATATTTAAGGTGATTTAGTTTTGTCAGACGTCTCCTTCAGCTTAATAGGATGCTGTTACATTTCCGAGGCCTTGACCTACAGGACAGGATCAAGTGCATTACATTAATGAGGATTTCTTTACTACTGTACGCAACATTTGGCAGTGGGAGGTGTTTGTGTGTTTATGCGTGTGTGTGTTTGTATGTTGTGCCTTAAATGTAGAGACAGCAGTAGTAAGGATATAAAAATAAGGTTCTACTGATGTTTTTAAGTAGAATATACAACCAAATTTTGTACTTATGTACCCACTTTTGTATTTTAGAAAGAAGACCCTGTCATGATTATTTACTCTTATTTTCAAAGTGTGATTTTTATTCTTTAAATTTGGCAGAAACTAGAAACAGGAAACTCAGATGAAGCAGAATTAACACAACAAAGATTAATATTTAAATCTGCAACATCACATTTATAAAAGCAGTCTTACTCAGTGACCCACCGAACTTTGGATCATGTTTTGTGAGAGGGGTTTCTGCGTTGCACTGTAGCGGCATTTAGTCAGAAATCTGTGTCCGATTCTTACTTACAGTTCCCAGGCTTGAGTGGATTAAGCACATTTGGCATTCTTAGGGTTATTTAAAACAGTTGTAGTTGACTTAAACAGGATGTACGTATTGACACGGGATTGGCCGGCAGTCTGGCAGAGGCTGAACTTGGCATGGGATGAGTTGGAGATGTCTGTTCTCGGGGATTGTGTAGTAATTGCATTGAAATATTTTAAATTTATACATTCCTAAGAAAAGTGCTGCCTGCACAGTGGCCTACATACGATATCACTAACCTATAGGATCAGCTTGATTAGCCCACACTAATCAGGATCTCCTTACTGCCAGAGGAAGACTTAGGCAGAGGTGTGTGCATGTGTGCTTACATTTTAGAGTGTTGAGACACTTTTAGGTTGATTTAAAATGAGGCAATAGCCAGATAGTAGGTTACCTAGGCTACACCGAACACAGGCAGCTATGTAATCATGCAAAGAAAGCTATTTATATCAGTTGTGATTAAATGTACAAACCCAAGAAGCACAATCATCAGTACAGAAATAAAACAAAGAGGCTTGCCTGAACATTTTCCTTAATTTAGTTCTTGTGTTGCTTTCCAAGAACCTTATGCGAAGCAGGGGTGTATCCTTTTAGGCGCACACAAACAGCAGTTTAGCCGAGGCAGGCGAGGGTCATCCCGATGCCCCCTGTGTGCACCCATACACCCCTGTACCTCATCTACCCACCCACCTACCCCACAGGCCTCAACAAATCTGTTCCACAGATGACGCTTTTAATGCCTCTGGCAGAAATCCCACTATTTTACCCTCGGACATGTGGTAGTAAAGCAGAGAGAGAGGGGGAGAGGAGGCATAGAGCAGAAGCGGAGCAAAAGGCAGAGGGAAAAAAATCATTTCTTTATTTGACCAGAAAAACACCTCTCCTTTTATGTATTGGCAGAGGTGAAAAGCACATGGGGATGGAGGTAGCTTGGCCGGGCGCATAAAAGATCCGAGTGTTGACGACTTTACCATCTGGTTTTTTGGAAACACAGAATATCTTTATGGCATGGGAAACCATTTGAAGATACAAACAAAAAGCATATTCAGGAGATTTTATGGCTGCTTTGTAGCAGCAATGGAGTACTTCTGAGGGGAATTGGGAGTTTAAAAGTGTTCTTTTTTTTTTTCCCAGACTTTGAAACTGCAAGAGGGAAATGACATTAGCAGCACATGGACATCAAGTGTCCAGGGCACAGCAGGTGGCGCAGGAAGTCATAGGCCTTATATGGGGAAAGCGGAGGTCTACGCCTCGCTGCGTATTGGAGAGGAAGTGTGGGGAATATGATTGGTTGCTGTTTGTTTTTAATGAGAATAATACCACACAGGGTGTTTTTCCACGTAATCTGTCGTGATAGAGAATTTAGTTGGAAATTCAAAGTGTGTACAGAGCCTCACTTCAGTGTTATCACAGCTGTTTGGTGCAAATCTTTATCCCCTAAATGACAAAATGGAAGATGTTTTAACGTAGCGTTTGTATGCTAGCAGCCTGTGAGGTAATCTCCGCATTAAACGGTGCCGTAGCATAGCGTGTCCATAGCTGGCCCGGCTCGTGTTTGCCTTAGCATTGAATATGATGATGTATGGCTTCGTTATGATTTTTAATAACAAACACTGGCCTTAATACACATGGAGACAGGAGTAAATCTGTCAGTGCCATTCACAAGTGCTGCAGGGCTAAGTAGGGGGTTTAGCTGGTAGTGAGCATGTGTGTTTGTGTGTGTGTGTGTGTGTCCACAGAGCTTTGAGGTTTAGATCTGGGCTGTGCTTGCCCCTGGGTCATTAGGAGTTGAGAATGTTCATGGTCAATGTGGCATGGTCAAGGACCACACACACATGTACGCACACACACACACACACTCTTGTGTCTCACAGGCCGTGGCACCTGTTTCTCAGATGGCTGTGCGAATAAATCTTAAACTGTCCACAGCCACCTCCACCACCACCACCACCACCTCCACCACCCCACCCCTGTCTGTCTGTCTGTCCAGCTTTCCGTCATAACTCAAGCGGAAATGGACGTCCGGGGTCCACTGCACATTTCCATATCTCTGTTTTTCTTTTCATTATTTCTTTTTCCTTTTCTTCCCTCACGCTCTCCTTTGAACTCAGAATCTCGGGCTTATAAAACACTCAACTTTTTATGATAGAGCGGGAGGAGAGAGGACGTTAAGATAGGGCGCTTTGTTAGCGGGACGTACAGAGAATGAGAACAGAGATAGAAGGTGTCTCTTTCTGACGCCGTCTTGCACTCTTTCGCTCCCTTTCGTCGTGCCCACTCTCTTTGTTTTGTCTCTGACTCTCTCTTTCTCATATTCTCTCTCTTTCTATCTCTCCCCTGGGGAGACGCAGATAGGCCATCTCATTACCCATGATCCTCTTGGCAACACCATGGCCGGGAAACGAGGGGTGGGGGGAATTAAACGAGGGGAGTGATGGGAGGAGGGAGGGAGGGAGGGATGGAAAGAAGAAGAAGAGGAATGGAGGCTGGATTTGTAGATGCATCAAAAGAGGAGTCTCCCCTTTTCTAATTTTCATCATCTCCTTTGTATTTTTCCTCTGTTATTTTTATTTTTTTTGCTTTTTTCTCATCAACCACTGGACTTTTTTTCTTTCAGTCTCCCAACTCTGCCCCCCCTCCCTCACATTTTATTCTCCGCCATCTCCCTCAGATGGAGATGGCTGTGCTTATGCATCTGTGATATTAAGTCTACCGCTGTGCCTTGGCTATTAGCAAGGGTCAACCCTGCCCACTCTCATTTGAAAATCAAATGGCCCTATATATATGCAGCCCAAATTATTGGACTGTCATTTGGACTTGTGTGATGGGGAAATGGACAGGAGATTGACTCCCATAGATTTGCATAAAAAGCCATTGTGCCGGTCCCTGGAATAGAAAAAGAGACTGGATCTATTTCAAATGCATGGCACCATTTATGACACACACACACACACACGCTCTCAAATAAATGCATATGTGCATACAGAGGTATGGTATTACATACATTCATAGAGACACGCTCACACATACAGTAACCGCATACACGCTCACATACAATTGCAGTCTTATCAAGTTACCATTTTTCCACTTGAGCCCGTGTCCGCTTGTTCCAGACACAGGCTCTTGATCACTGCGTCCTTGTCTCGCACTCGCAGACAGACCTAAAGAGTTTCTCTTCAAAAAGGAATGTTTGCAGACACTTCACACTATGCTACTTGACTGCAAGATATAGATTTTCATGTTCTGTCATGGAGACTGATGGTGCAGTCTGCCGCCGAGAGTTCAGCGCTGTAAACCTGAGCAGATGAATTCACGTCAGTGTTTTTGCCAGAGAGGTTGTCTGTCTGTCTGTCTGTCTCTCTCTTTTCATTTTTCATTTCTACAAGTTGTTCTTTTCCTCCCTCTCTCTCTTTCTCTCTCTCTCTGTCTGCCTCTCTCTGCGAGGCAAAGAGACGCCGGTTAGTAGATTATTCAAATCGTCTCCTCTTTCACCTGCGTGGAGATTACAATGGAAATCTTTCAGAGGTCCGGGGGTGGTGAAGTGGGGGATGGAGGGTGGCGGCTAATTAAAGCATAAAAGCAGGTGTGTGCATGTGTGTGTGTTTGTGTGTGTGTACACTGTTGCTTTGTGTGTTTGACAGAAAGGTTTGAATGGATGGACTTCCCCTCCCTCCCCCTTCTTCCTAATAATCCTCATAGATATTAATAAGAGTTTCGCCCATTCTCCCTCCAACGCCTTAACCAGATGGTCGGCAAAGCATTAGTGTGTGTGTGTTTGTGTGTGTGTACACTGTTGCTTTGTGTGTTTGACAGAAAGGTTTGAATGGATGGACTTCCCCTCCCTCCCCCTTCTTCCTAATAATCCTCATAGATATTAATAAGAGTTTCGCCCATTCTCCCTCCAACGCCTTAACCAGATGGTCAGCAAAGCATTAGTGTGTGTGTGTGTGTGCGTGTGTGTGTGTGTGTGTGTGTGTGTGTGTGTGTGTGTGTGTGTGTGTGTGTGTGTGTGTGTGTGTGTGTGTGTGTGTGCAATATCCAGCTTTGGTCCAGCTCCTGATTGACACTCATACGTAATGTTTAATTACCCCAGCCAGCTTCCCTCTCCTCTCTCCACCTCTCAACCCTCCTGTGATTTCGTCAAAACCTGCACACTGTGATGGTGGGACCTTTTTTGTTCATCTTTTAGCAAGGTGTGTTTCTGTGTGTGTGTGTGTGTGTGTGTGTGTAAGACAAAGACAGGGCTGGTTTTCTCATATTAATAGCCAGATGTGATCCTCTTCATAATCATCCCCACTCCTCTCTGAGCTGTGGGTCATTTGGGCCGGGCCAGGGCCAAGCCGTTTGTCCATGTGCAGGGGACTGTGAAGCAGATCGGGGCTGACAGGTATGGGAACGATAGCAGAGAAGAAGAAGGGGGGGTTATGGAGTGTGTGCGGGGGGGCGGCGGGGGTAGTACTCGGAGTCTTCCAGACCACCAGAAGGAAGGGAACATCGCTGGGATGCAGGAACAAAGGAGCTAGCAGGAGTTTGTCTTTTTTTTTTTGTCTTTTTTTCCCCCCTTGGCTCATCTGAACCCTCCCACCCTCGCTATTTCCCCAACACCCAACCAAATACACATTTTCCCCCCCTCCTCCATCCATCCTTGCACCCCCTACTCCCACACTTGTCTTCCTCCTCCTTCCTTTTTTTTCCATCCTTAGCTCCTCCCTATCCCTTCTTTTCTCTTGGGTCTTGATCATCCTGTTGGGACAAAGATAACAAGAGGGTGTTTTTTAAAAAAGAAAGGAATAATCAAAGAGGGCGCATGATCTCAAATATGATCTCCCGGGGCACGTTGCCTTCACTTTTGATTCCTTGATTTGATCAGAGCCGCTTCAGACGGATCACATGGCAGGAAGATCAGCTAAATATTTTTGTGTAAGTTCATTAGCGTGACTTTTGAAATAAACTGACATTAAAACGCCTAATTTGTATGAAAGTTGTCTTAAAAATTGTCTCTTTGTACTTTATGTGTCAATTAGGGACACGTAGGTGCTCTATTCTTAAAATAGTCTGAAACGTTACGTCAGCTCTGGAATTGTATTTAGATAGAACAATCACGCTTTTCCCCTCTCATGAAGCTATCAGGATATTGATATGGACAAAGTTGAACTGAAATACTCCTCAACGCCCCTCCAAATCAATAATCAATCGATTGGAGGTAATTGTGCCTCCCTTGGAACGGTCCCAAGTCTCTCTCCCTCTCTGTCGCTTTCTCTCGCCTCCTCACACTCTCTCTGTCATTATCAGCATGTGGCCCAGTATTCGGCATTTCAGCATTCCAGCTGTAATTGATTTTAACCATTAGGTGCTCAGTGAATAGATAAGTAGTGGGAGATATTCGATTATACGGTGAAAAAGAGAGAGACGAGGATGAAAAGAGGGAGAGAGAGGGAGAAGGATTGAGGGATGTTGTCGGCAGGGCCGGAGAAAGAGGAACTGACCTGTCCTGCTGTCTATCTGTCTCTACCACTGGTCTTCCATCCTTGCAGCAGCACAATACAGCTGACCTCCTGTGAGTTCAAGCAGCTTAGTTTCTGCGAGGTAATCCCTAATGCTTTGAAATAGACCTGATAGAAAGCCCACTTACTTGTTCAGGATTAATGTGGGTTGGTTGGGGGGGTTGAGGAGGAAGGGTCCTTAGTTTTCGGCACATTTAGTTAAATTAACCCATTGGAATTATCATATTTACCTCTCGATTGTGGAGTTGCTCGTGCAGGGATCGGGAGTGGACTGTCTTTAAAAGCATGTCAACAGCAAACAGATGGGAGACTTGCATTTAACATGCATCCATAATATCAGCCGCATGCGTTAATACGCCGCCCTCCGCTATTGTTTATGTTTAGATTTACTATGCTGGTGGCCAGAGCGCTATTATTCCTTTCAGTGGTTGCCCATCCCCTACAGAGGCCATTTTGAATCTGAGTGCAGCTGAGGGTGGTATTGCTTTCCCACTGTTTTCTGAAGATATAAGTCTGATTTTTTTTTTTTTTTTTCACTCTGTCCTTTCTCCTCTTTTCCTCGTTCTGGCAGGAGTGTAGGTTAGGACTAGGGGTAGGGGCGGATGGGGAGGGTGGTGGGGGAACAAAGGCAAACATTTGAGTAATCTTCAAAGAGCCCATTGGTATGTTGAGTGGACGCTGGTATGCGGACTGCGGCTGAGGCTTTTTCAGGGGAAAACAATATCCTTCCTTTAGACGGCCGGGGCCTGGGCAAACACTACCAGCCAGGCGACTCTGCCCAGTGCTGCCACCACTATCAGCTTACCCACCCCCCCGGCTCATGCAGAAAATGGTAGGGTCCTCTGTGTTGCCGGAACAGCACAGAGCTCATCATCACGGGGTTGTGGGGGTAGACAGAACATTGCGGGTTGTCGAAACATTCGGCTGACTGACTTTACGCAACTGTCACAGAGATTGTTACCTCTGTGAGACGCAGTCAGTTTTTAAATGTTTGAGTTTTGATACAGAGAGGTAAAGCAGACAAAAAGAATAAGGCGTGCGCTGCAATTGGCTGCCTTCTGTAAAGAAAGTAGGGAGGGATCAAGTGTGCCATCTTGTAGGTCAACTGCAAGGCATTTGATTTTCTGTGGCAATATGCAAAACGGAGCTGCTGAAGAGGTGCTTTCATTGTGCGCTCTTTGGCAGAGGTACCACTCCAATGTGCACACACACTTACACACAGCAAGTCCACACAACAAGTTGCATTGTTTCCAAGGAATAAGGCCTGAATTTTACCTTTTGTTCTATGAAGAGTGTTGAAATCTTCGGAGAGGAAGTGCATTCTGTAACATTATAAATAGTATTTTGCAGTATTTAAAGTTAGGTATAGGTTAAGCAGGTCATGTGTGATCTGCTTATCAAAAAAGTAGCATGCTCGAGCACTCTTTTGATAAAAAACAGCTCTTTTAAGAAAGAAGCAGACAGTCTACCATTTTGTGACAGTTCCAAAATGAACTCCCTTTGTCCAGTAATCACTAGCCATTTTCTCACGAGGATCCACCCCAGGGATAATTTCTCCCATTTCTCTGTCATTAGCAGGGTCTGGTATTAGGCTTGTGTTTTGTTCCCTGTACCTTTTGTTTTGTGCTAAGTGAAACCATGCGACAGGGTAGGGGCTAACTGGAAAACAATACTCCCCTTCACAGGCTCAGGAATGTGTAATTAGTGATTTGAACCCGACTACGCTCGTCTAGATTCTTCCCTATCATTCTCTCCCTCTCCCTCCGTCTCTTGGTCTTTTGTTCTCTCTGTTATAGATTCTCACTCTCTTCGCCTCTCAATCTATCGGTTAGTTTCTCTCACTGTATGTTTCTGTCATTCCTTTTGTCTAACTCTCTCTAATAGACATTTTTCAGCAAGTCTCCATTACGAACGGAGCGAAGAAAAACAAACTTGGCAAAAATCGCTGCTCCTCTCGGCACCAAAATTATTTTTCCTTCTCTTCCCTTTCAGTTTTAGTTAAATATAACAACATCAGTGTAGTACAAACCTCTTTGATGGTACCAGCCAATACGCTGAAGCCCCAGATTTTTCAACCCCTTTATTTTTGTTTTTCTCCCCATCTTTTATAGATCCTGTCAATTAGGCTTTGCCTTGATTTCCCAAAAGCATCATTGCATGTTGGGAAAAAATGGAAAATGATGAACCCTACCCAAAAGCATGTTAGCATTTCAGCAATATCCCTCCCCTTGCACAGCACTGGAAAAAAGATAATCCCACAAGCATGTTAGCATTTCAATGATCTTGATCTCAGCATTTTATGATCTCTGTCCCATTGTGAGTTGATGGAAAAGATAATCTTCACTGCAATATGGTTTAGGGAAATGGGGAGGTCTGGTCAGTCTCACCTGGCTGCGATGGAGACAAGCGGGGGCTTTTAGACCCTAATGGGCTAAGGTCAGGATGGCTAATAGGGAGTAAGTGGCTGAGCCATGCTGTCTAAATCTAATGCTAATGTAAATACTGATCCATTTTCAAGGGGTGGGTGGAGGTGAGCTGGCTTTCAAGACACCTAACACACATACATGCACCGATGAGTAAGTAAGATTTGTCCTGGTGTCTCTGCCTCCAGGAGTCTGTTATTCGACTGCTGGGTCAGTATCATAAAACATGTGGCGACTGTGCTTAGAGACACAAAAATACTTTTTGTCCTTCACATTCATTGACTAAGATCTGAAGGCATGGATCATGTTGTGAATCAGCAGGATTGTTTTTTCCTTGTTCCTTTGCTTTGGTCTGTGTAACTTATGTTAGTGTGTGTCTGGGTGAAAACGAGAGTCAGAGATAGAGCCAGAAAGGATTTTTCCAAGAGAGAGGCCAGAGGTCAGGAAGCTGTGAACTACAGATTGACCTTCGCCCCATACGTCAGACACACTTACGTCACTGCTACAAGTGTGTGTGTGTGAGTGACTGCGTGTCCATGTGTGGGAGTCAGAAAAATGGAAGGCAAGACTGTTAGCTGGACTTTAGAGTTACATTATTTTCCAAGCTCTCACAAAGCCCTATGACTACTGCTTCCTCATTTTTTTCTGCTGACAAACAGCAAAGAATAAAGGAGGAAGAAGAAATGGAGTGAAAAAAAAGAGGGAAAGAACAAGTCGAAGGCAGAGAGAGAGAGAATGGAAGAGAGAGCGACGACAGAGAGTGGAGAAGAGCGGCTAACACGGAAGGCTAGCTTTCCGCCGCTCCTCTGTGATAATTCATTTATTTGGCTTGCCGGCCATTATGCGATGGATGCTTATTATCATTGGGTGACCTAAGCTAAGCTCACCCACAGGCCCCGCACCTCGTGGACAGGCCCCAGAGCTGCGATCACATGTGACTGCCAGCAGACAGAGCCGACAGAAACAAGAGAGGCAATTTAGCTCTGGGAAATATTTTTTTTTGCATTTATGAAAGTCGGAGCCTTGGTGGTAAAGAGAGGCCATCAGGAAAGAAAGGAAGGTCGGGTGGGTCGAGGGGATTTTTTTTTTTTTTTTTTTTGCTGAGATTGTTTTGTTTCTCCAGTATCTTTAGATCACACACAGTGGCCTTGTAGGAGAGAAAGAGAGAGGCAAGAGATGTGCGTTGTGTCTGTATATGTGTGCATATGCAATGTGCACTCAGCACTTTTTGTCTGTGGCTTCTATTTGCATATTTGTTTTTGTGCGTGTGCAGCACTGAATCTGTCTCTCTGTACACTATATTTACTGCTCTCTTTATCCGTGGAAGCGAGGTGGCACATACCTGGGCCCCCAGCATCTCTTTTTCAGCGGTGCAGTCTGCCAGAGAATCCATTGGCAGTGATCTTGCGTTACATCTATGTCTTGGGGGCTGAGCGGCGGTTAGCAGTAACATGTGTTAGGGAGGTGGTAGCACTGATGGAATTCTACACTTGGCAGCCTTCCAGGCAGCGCTGGTATGTGTTTAAAATACTTTCAAGGAACAAAACACGCTTTTGTTGTTTGCTGGGCCAAGTGGGGCTGTTTTTGTCTCAGATGGCCCCCAGGGGCCCAGGGGATAGCACCGGAAGCTGGTGACGCTCCAAAAAGAAGGTATACCCGACAACAAGCTCCCTGCTTCCCCTAAAAAAAAAAAATAAAAAAAACACTGATAAAAGGAGATAAAGAGGTTTTTATTTTCACAATGTGTGGGGCGCACATTTGCATGCAGGCACATACTCTCAGCGGACACAAATAGGAAAACAGGATGTATATACTGATTCCTTACGTGTAAAACGCGTACACACATGCTCTGACGCGCACACACACTGGTTATTAAGACATAGCTGTGGCAGCGGAGGGTTCTTATTTTCAGTATGTGTTCATTAGCTGCCTGGTTCTGCACTTAATGACAGGAAGGAGTCATGTTTGTACTGAATACCCTAATTTGTCATTTGGTTTACGGAGAAAAAAAACACAACCCCACTGCTTTGCGCCTCTTTCGAAATATTTTTTTTGTCGTATTACCGGCGCATATGCACAATCACAAGCGAAAGACAAAGAAGGATGCAGGATTTGTAGACAGACACAAAAACACACTTGTGAGGTAAAAATCAAAAACTGTAGAGTCGAAATTATTGATGCATAAAAACCAAACAGATCCAGGAAGAAGAAAAGAACATGAAGCATTAAAATTATTCCCTCACCCACACACACACACACACACACACACACACACACACTTTCACGTACATGTACACGCACAGAGAGATAAAAGAAGTTGTGAGAAGATGTCTTTTGCCTTGGCTTATTAAGAATTCAGTTAATGAGGCAGCTTTGTCACCGCAGATAGAACAAATGAATATGAGACAGCAGTGCTGCTTTTCCTCCCGCCCAAACGCAGGGAGCGAGCGGAGGGGAGGTGTGTGTGCTTGTGTTTATGTGTGTGTGAGAAAGGTGTTTTGTAAACATCTCATTCTGCATAATGAATGCAGTCCTCTGTCATCCTCACCCACCCACACAGACACACACACCCATACGCAGACGCACAGCAGCAGCAGCAGCAAACCACTACACAAGGGAGCTTCCCTTACCTGTCAAATTGACTCTCCTCCCTTCTGCTCGTAAGAGTACCAGTGTGTGTGTGTGTGTGTGTGTGTGTGTGTGTGGCATCGACAGGGCCGACAATGTTGTGTTTTTGACAGGTAAACAGGAAGTCCCGAGTGTCGTAATTTGCATTGTCTGTACACGGGGGTGTGTATCCTCCACCATCCAGAGATGTCTGCGCCACGTTTAGGTCCACCCAGGGAGCGCTGTTTAGCTGGTTTTGATTGGCCCACGGGGAACGTTAGCTTATTTGGTTGTTTGCCAAACACTAATCCCCAACAATTAACCACCAGGCACTCTGGAGAGGTGCCATATTGACAGGGACGGGCGCTTTTTGCCACTCTGCAAACACACACACACAGACGCTCATATGAGATAAATGTATGTACAACACATACACACAAATCAGCTGTGGCATAAATTACATACACATTTCAAGCAGACACACACGGGCGCAAACCCAGGAGCAGGAACAGTGTGTTTGTGTGTTTGAATATGCATTACACAGCCCACGCCTGGCAGGAGTCAAAGTGCTCCTTTAAAAGTTCATAAATCATGGATGTTCTGGCCTGTGATCACCAGACCGCCTGCATTTCAGGCCTGCAGAGTGCCAGAGAGCGACAGACAGCCCTCTAGTTTAGGTCTTAAACAAACCCTCTGGAATGTGCTGATGGGGAGAGAATTAATATTAGGCCTAAACCTATCTGGCAGCCCAGTTCAACCCCAAGTATATCATCTAGCTACTCTCAGCCTACGCCTCAGATCCTGAAAACAAATAGGATATACGTTTTGACGTGGAGGGATGTGAAGCTTTTTAGACCGCTGCTGATTTATATGAGATTATTAATTTGGAACCAGCGTGATAACCTTAATGGTAATGCCAGGAGGAGCCACTGGAAACGCCCTCTCTCTCTGTCCCCTGATAAGACCCTCAACTATGATGCCTTTCTCCTCTGCTGAGAAAATGAGCACACAAAGCACAGCACATTTACAATACGCTTTTCTTCTGTGGCATTTGTTAATATAATACTGAAGGTTGATTACTAGAGCTTAACACAGTTCTGAGTAGCACTCTTCCACAATTGAAAGATCGAGAGAGAGCACACGCAGCAGTGAAACGTGTCCTTGTTTTTATTCTGCAGTTGTAATAATTGATGACAGTGGGGCAGTATAAGAGTATGGCGGCTTTTGTGTGGCGTCTAGCATATGGAAGGCCGTTATGAGGGGCAAAACGAGACGATTGGTGCATCCATCCAGTCTTCATCTTGAACTCCTTCACTTGGGGCATCAAGTTCTCAGGCAGAGAATATTGACTGCTTATGTTTGAAAAAAATATCGTTGAGAAGAATCAGAAATAAAAACAGAACATTTATATTTCAGTAGAAAGACATGAACTTAAACCTCCGTGTGTGTGCGTGTTTGTGCTTCCGTGAGCACATGTGTGTGTGTGTGTGTGTGTGGTTTCCACGGTAAGGCTCAGCAGCCCAGTTCTCCTGCGAGGGAGGGAGGGGGAGAAAGAAAAGGAGCAAAGAAAAAGAGAGAGAAGGAGCGAGGGAGGCCTCCTTTCACAGAGAAACAAAGATAGCTGTAATTAATGGCCCTGAGCTCTGGACTAGGGGAGCTTTCTTCTGACAACTCCGACTTAATTAAAACTTAAGACTTCTGAAAGGGCCTCTGACTGCGAGGGGACGTCCCACCGTCTCGTGAGAAAAACCTCGTAAGATTTCCTACAAAAGAAAGAAAGAGGGAGAGACAGAGAGAAAAGATGTGTTAGCGGCTGTAGCTATGTTGCTAATCCCTGTTTGTCAAAGGAGGAAGAGGGAAGAGGAGGGGAGGGGGGGTTAGAACTCACACACCTGCAGCTAACTGTGCCCCCACCACCCCTCCACCCCACCACACACACTCCTCCCACACACACATTTTTCCAATCTCTCTCTTCTTGCTCCATATAACCTGATGCAACAACGCTCAGGAGGAAATATTACCTTGCTAACTTTTCATGTGCCTCTAGAATGAAACATCTTCCTATAGGAGCCATGAGAGACAGAGTAGGGTTAGCACGCAAACACACACACCTACACACACACACGCCATTATGTGTATTAATTCATGCATAGAAGCCTGCACCTGTTTCTCACATGGCTGTCTGAATAAATCTTAACAAAGCACAAACTAACCTACGTGAGCCACCTCTGTGTCTCTGTCTCTCTGCCTTGCTCTCTTTTCCTCTCTCTGGGTCTTTCTCTCTATCTCTCCCTCCCCTCCCTTCCACAGAGGATCAGATAATAAAAGCTTGGCCTGCTCTTTTGTTTTTGTGCATTGTTCATTAGCCCGGCAGCAACAACAGAGGCACACTTGATATGCTTGGCTTGACTGGGTGTATGGGAGTAGGGCAAGGTGGGATGGGGGCTGTGCTTGCTTACATGCGTGCGTGTGTATGTGTCGGTGTGCGCGCACACGGCGAGGTAGGGGGTAGCTTTGCATGGCTGCAATGCCATTAAAGAGGCAACTGGAAATTAAGGGCTTGCAACTGACAGCACACGTTGAATGAGAAACCCCTGCAGCTGCCAACAATGAGGAGAGCTGGACAATGTGCATGTTAAAGACCAAAACAGTGCTCTGAACTCAACCCCTTATCTGACTTTTTGTGTGTTGTTAATCTTTATGTCACCTAAAACATATCCAGTTCATTTGGGATGTGTAATGTCTGAATATAAGCACAATTACTCAGAGCTCTGACAGTTACTGCGTTGATAGTATTATCACCATTTGACGGTATTTAAGTGGAAACAGTGACTTTTCAAGCTCTGGTGTTATGATTGCGTTGCTGTTTCAAAGACAGCCTTTCTGTTTCCCTCAGAGTCCAGCAACTGCCACAGTTTCCGAAGTTACTTGGTTTTTACACTGTCCACCATTTTCGATAGTAACGGCAAAGAACTTACATTGATGCTATGTGGTACCTGGAGTTAGCTGCCGATAGCTATCAGGGAAAACAAAAGCGATATCCTCTTCCTGTTTTGGCTAAACAATGGTGTACACACTTCCTATGTGCCATAAATTAAGTCTGTATTTTCCCAGGAGTCTTATAGGGAACCAGTATAAACACTTTTTCTTTACTGCATAAAGAGAAGTTAAACGAAGTTGTCTTTGTTCATAGAATTTAATCATTGTTCTGGAGCATATATTTTTGTAACATAGCCTGCTACTACATCACAAACACTACTGTGACACTGTAGTAAAATGTTAAATGAAATTCAACGTGTCTTCATACAACGGTTCGTATCCTTTCTAAGGAATTAGCGCCCCGTGAATGAGGTTATGTCTTATATACAGTTACGTACAGTTACATAGGTTAGGTTTAGGAAAAGAAACATGTCAACAACGTACCTTGAAGTGATTCAAAGTTCGCTTGGTTTCACGTGGTTTTGAGCACCGGTCTCCTGGGGAAAGTCCTGTGTTTTGTTACCCATCCACCACCCCAACCTGCCTCCCTATACGCAGACTATTTCCTTCTTTTCTCCTGTCGTATTAGTCACGTGATCGCAAACATGAATTACTGGCTTATTATTACATGGTTATACACAAAGTTTGGAGCACTACTTTTTATAGGTATGAGAACAGCCTGTGATACATAATATGTAATACCAAAGACTGGAATCACAGTTTAAAGAGTGAGGAGCATACTGTAGGAAATAATGGGCCAAGCAACTTTTTTCTACCCATTGACTTTGTGCTTGTTTGATGTGAAGGCAACTGGGACTTCTGGGCGTTGGAATTTTGGAACCAAACTGGAAGCAGGGTAGAAGGAAAGGCTTTTATAGCCTTAAAGTACTAAAGACTGAGAACATGATTTTGCAGACAAGCGTCACTTGTTGCATTTAATTTGCTCAAATAACTTAGTAATCTCACAATTATTAAAAACACCACTCTAATGAAAACGCTCCGAGGAAACAAATGTAGCTGTGAGAACAATAACTCCTTGAATCAACCACAGGACGCTGTAAAACACCACCTAACATCTGCGCTCTCCTCTCCTTCTGTTCCGCAGCACTTGCAGAAGCAGGACAGTGCGTACGGCCCGGAGTCGTGCGTCTACTTCTGCACACTGTGCGACTACTCCACCAAGGCCCGCCTCAACCTGGTGCAGCACGCCCGCTCGGCTCGCCACCAGCAGAACGAAGGACTGAGGAAACTCCAGCTGCACCAGCAAGGCCTGGGAGGGGACGAGGATGGACTGAGCTTCCACGAGCTGTTCCACGTCAAGGAGTGCTCCTCCAGCCAAGGTCTGCGCTTCTTTAACCCGCTCTTGTCTGTTTGCTTAAGTTGTGACTTGAGTTTTTGTTATTTCTATGGCTTATGTTGAGGTGGTGTACGCGCTTCATGTGTCATATCCTTTTCTGTCACCTGACTTTTTTCAACACACACACACACGACTTTTTTGTTCCTGTTTGCTTGTGTTTTTCGAATTTTAGTGAAATGCTGATCCCAGTTGTGGTGGTCAGTTTTCTTCGTTTGAAGTCAGATCTATCTTTCCTCGCTCCCTGCACTCCTCCCATCTCTTTTTCTCTTTTCTTGCACCACTCCCTCTTTATTCTGTCAAACCTCCCTCCCTCCCTCCTTTGGCCTTCATATCCAGATCACGTCTCTCGATACAGACCCGTCCATTCCTCCTAATCTCTCCAAAATGAGCATACTGTTCCTATTAGGCTGCCGCGCTTATATGTGCAACACACACACACACACACACATACACACACACACGCACATACTGTCCCGTGCACAGGGACATCCCAGGCAGGCAAGCAGTCAGCTTATGAAATTTCACCTTGGGAGTATCTCATAGTGAAAAAGGCCTGTACACACATACGTTAGTCACACACACACACACTCACACACGCACACACACACGTATGCTACGGCTACACAGTCTCTCCCTGGAGTGAGCTTTCATTTCCTTTCTCATGACCAAAGCAATTTGGCTTTCATTTAAGACTCTCCGTCCTGCCAGCAGCTAATAAGTGTAACAGAACTGTAAAACATTCAGAGAGACAAAAAAAAAAAAAAAAAGATTAATCGTTTTTCTTTGAGTGGGGGTTGGATGGTTGGTGAGGGGTTGCAGGGTGTAAGGGGGAGGGGGCTGCGCTGTAATTTAAACCAGAAGACCAAGAGTCAGGGTCCATTATTTAGTCATCCCTATGTTAATGCTGCCGGGAGAAAATGAGCGCTTAACTTGTTTTTGCTTTGCTTGACCTGAAGGAGCGGGTGGGATGGAGTGGGGGCGAGGAGGAGGAGGAGGAGGAGGGGGGTGGGGGGCTAACACATTTTGAATAGCATTCCAGAATAGCATTAGTCCATACATCCATCTGTGTGTGTGTGTGTGTGCTCCCCAAAGTGTCCTGTTTATACTGTACATGTACTCCCAAAACAGATGGAGGCCCAGCGCTTAGAAACATATGTGAATCCCAACACACACACACACACACACACGAACAGAAGAAGAGCTCCCAATCCTGAAATGGAGACTGTAGCCGGCGTGCGTTTGGTTTTAATTACACATGGATCAAAGTTTCGGTGAGATTTGGGGTGCAGCAGAAAAGCATGCTTAGATAAATCATTACCGTACATTTTAACATTACCACCACTCCCCCCCCTCCTTCTCCTGCTCTCTTTTTGTCTCTCTCTTTCTCTCTCCTTTTTTGTCCTGCTTATTCCATCTCCCACTCTCCCCTGCTCCTGTCCGTTTTTTCATCTAGAACACAAGCCCGGCTTCAAGCCTCTCTTTCTTTTTTACATCTCAAACCAGTGAGCGCAACCAGGTTTTAAACCTGTCAAAAGCAATATTCGCCCGCTGCACCTATTTCAAATGTTCCACTCTTAAAACACACCATATTTGTTGCTCGGGCCCTGGTTTTATACCTTGGCTTTGATGCCACATGGTGAATTTCCATGAGGAAGCTAGTGCAAAGCTTAAGCGGACGCTGGCAGGGTCCAAAATGCTAAGCCACTTTTTTGGATGCCCTCCTTTTGCCCACTCTATATAATTTTTAGTGAACAACAGTATTCTTTCACAGGGTACGTGGTAAACGTTTCAAAGGTATTTCCTTGTAGGCCGTACACGTTTGGCAGGTGTAGGCAGACAGGGGGGAGTGAGAGTAAGAGTGTTTCAACCAAAGATCAAACAATGAAAGTTAATGCAATGAATCAGGGGTGTATTTTTGTTCTGTCAAGTTTTGTTGCCTTTTTTTGGTACATTTTGTACATGTTTGAGCTCTGTGTGCTTTTTGCAAGCATGACATGCTACACCAGGTTATGTTACATGGAGGAAAATGTATGTTATAGCTGCTTTGAGCTCCCATAGTGATAGATGATGTGAATGTTTTCACCGATGGAAAAGCCTCTATAGTAGGCAACATTTCCAGCCAGTGTTCGGTTTAAGGACCCTCTGTTTGTGTGTACGTGCGTGTGTATGCGTGCTGTTAGTTTTCTGGGGCTACAACTCCTGACTCGAGCACTTTCTGTTCATTAGAGACTGGTATGAAAAAGATTAATTTAAGTGCTGACCGGTATCTTTCTCTTAAAGCCTGGGACCTGGCACTGAGCCAGATAATTATAGGCCCATTTGGGAATAAGAGTTCTAATGCTCTGGACTTTATGTACATGTGAATGGCTTTCATTAAACAATTTTGATGCTGATTTTATGGCCTAATTAAGGATACAGTGCTGCAGAGACGCACCGCAAGGGTATAGGTGTTTTGAACAAAGACAGGAGTGTACAAGGAACACTTCGGCTGGACTGCATTGTGTGCATGTCAATACATGTGTTTGCTGGTGCATGTTTATTTGAGAACCTTTCACTCTTTGTTATCCTTTTGAGTCTGTAATTCCCCAAACCTGGGCCCAGTCGTCTCATCCTTTACACTAGGTAAACACCGTTGTGAAGTCAGACTAAAGTGTGTGTGTGTGCTTATCTAGTCAGTTCTCACTGACTGTACAGCAAAAACTTTTTTTTTTCCTCCATGATCTTTCAGCTGTGTCCTACAAAGACAAAAAGCTCACTGTTGCCCGCATTGCTGAGATAAATCTTTGGTCTCTGTGTACAATTAGCAGTGCTACAGAAAACTGAGTTTATTAAAAAAAAAAATGCCAGTGTGCATCAGAGGAGCACGCATAAATGAATTGCCTCTCAACATGGAGGACTTGGAGGCCGTTTTGCTTTGAGGGTCGTCCAAGAGTTGTTAGAGAATTAGATTTCTTCTTCTGTATAATGAAGTTCCACCCTGAATAGAGCTTTTTAGTAAAAGTCAAATAAATAAGTGAAAAATATGACAGATTGCCAGTCACGGGTATTCCATCGTCGGTTTCATGATTTGAATAATTTGTTTATCTGGATTTTTGGAAGCATTAACAGCCTCTGAAGTTTCGATGTCGCAGGGATTTTCCCCCTCTGACTTCTTCTTCTTCTGTCCTCTATCGCAACCATTTGACCATTTGTTTAGCCATAAAAAAAGCTGTGAGGAGGTGTGTGTATGTGCGCATGAGTGTTTTTTGTACGTGTATCCTCGCCCATTAGCCCCGTGCTCCATCATGTGTAAAGCTCCTCATAAGCCAGACCAAGCAGAAACAACAGGGCCTTTTCTGCATACTTTACTTTCTGTCATTTTTTTCCCCTTTCGTTCCCTCTGTCCCTCACAAAAAGGAAAGGGAGATGGGATCTTATGGAGGTAATTATTTCTGAGAGCCTGGCCTGTCATCCATCCCTCCACCACCCCACCACCCACACATCTCCATCCCTCTATGCCCCCCCCCCCACCCAACCCAACATGCATTAAAGAGGGAGGGAGAGGACCCTCTTTGTCTGAGTCCCCCTTTTAAACAAAAGACCTCTTCTGACTTAGAGAGACCGACAACACTTTTATCGTGTGGGTTTACGTGTGTGTATATGTGAGTGTGTGCATATCCAGAGCCCTTTTGTTTTCTCTGAGTGATAAGGCTCTGGGTCATTTTTGGTCCTAGTCAAATTAGTGTAGCTGTGCTAAGCATTTAGATAGCAGCTGTAGGCTAAAAACGGAGCCTAATGGACACTTATTATCCTTATATGTGCCTGTGCGTCCAGCAGGAAGTGATGGAGCATGGGCAGAGAGCAAATGTGCCATCTTGCTTGTTTCCAAGTGCGCCGACATTCCTCCTTCCCAAATTTACCCGACCCAAACTGTACGCGTCTGAACTGAGTCAAAGCACCCAAAAAAAACGATCATTCAATTTTCGATGTGGGAAAAGGGCTTTGCTGTTTCCCCAAAGAGCATTTCAATGTGATGACACCAAGGCATCTTTTGAGGTATTAGGTTTTCCCTCCTCCCTCACTTTCACTCCTTCACTCCTTCATCTTATGCTTTTTTTTTCCTCTGGGTAGTGGGGGTGGTTTCGCCATTCCAGCGGTTGTCTTCTTTTTTTTTTTTTAAGGAGGTCTCTCCTCAGACAGAAGTCTATTTCCAGGGTTTGTCTCAGTAATTTGTGGCCATTACATAAACATTCACGGATGGCCGGAGCAGTGAGAGAAAGGATGCAACACACACCCAGATCTAGCTAACCGCTAGAGTTAGCGCAGCGGTGGCCATTTTCTTTTTCAAGTCAGAGTGCAGTAGGTGAGAGCAGCTGACTGGCTCATCAAACGACAGTTTTGTCCTTTTTTAGTTACTCCTTGCCTCTGCTGCATGTGCCACCCCCCTGATGTAGTCACCCAGGAGATATCCATGTTTAGATTAGACGTTTAATAGGTTAAGGCAGCCAATTATATTGCATATTGATTTGCTTACAAACAGCTGATTGCCTACTGTTAATAAATTATTCCTGACCTTTTCTTCCTCATTTACTGTGGAACAGGAAGTTACTTACATAAAAGGTAAAGTCCACAGATTTCAGTCAGTCGGGATCCATTCCTCGCACAATAAAAACTTGGAATGTTATTCTATGTGCCCAACATGAGTAAAATGCAGTTCCCTGGGAGAACTATTCTGATGAGAGTGATGTGATGTTACCCAAGGGGATTTCTGTGAAGTATGTAGTTTTTTATTGCTGTACAATTAGCTGGAGACAATGCACTGCATTTTAAATCATTTGTCAAATCAAAATAAGGCACATTCATATATGTATATTATTATATTTTCGGCAAGTAGCAATTTACCCCAAATTTCCCAAAACCATATTCTCTATGGCTGAGGGAGTAAAAGATGTGGTCATTTTTTGAATAATTCCATCCAAGCGAATTATAATTACTTTGCGGTCTGTGTGTGCACATAGGAAAAAAAAAGGGCAGCAGGCTGACTTGTGCCTCAGAAAAAAATGAGCCTCGTTCACCATAAACTATTTTTGAAATGGTGTGTCGGGGCGGTATGGGCTCAGGCCGATTGTTTTTCTTTGAGTTGAGCAGCTCTTTGGTGGAGGGGTATTACCCGGGCTAAATTGTTCCCTCATGTTTTCCGCCAAGGTTCTGTGCCCACCACACTGACAGTTATAATTTGCAGAAATTGCGCTGATTATCTGAATTAGCATACCTGACCAATGCCACATTAGTCTTATTTACAATACAAAGCCGTGGGGCTATGAGGACGCATAATAAATATGACTTAACCCTTTGAAGAGGGGACTGGCGTCACAGGGCCAGGACGTCTTTCACGTCGGTGATATCACAAAGAGCTTTAGGCTCCGCTCCATATGGAGCTGAAAGCCTCTGAAAGGTCCTGGAAAAGGAAGTGGTGAATGTAAAGTCCGAGGACCATATTGAAATCACAGGGTTATTGCATGTTTTTCCTTCTCTCTGACCTTTCTCTTTCAATATTTTTTCACCTCTCAGCTCTTGTCCCCATCTTGTTTCTTTCCCTTTTTTTCCTGCCTTCATCTTTTTCTCTCTCTCCCCCCCTCCCTCCCTTTCCACCCCTGCTCTTCTTTATTTTCATCTCCCTCACCTCCATTCTTCTCTCTCCCCGATCCCCTCATACACCCTCTGTCCATTGACTCTTAACCACAGATGGACAAAACAATGGGCCATGTCACACAGCATTAAGACAAACAATCCGGTGATGGGAGGAGGGTTGTGTGGAGCTGGAGCCGCGGTAACCAGGCAATACGCTCACTGGGTCCAAGCAGCCACTAATCTCAGACCGCGATGATACAATTCACAGATGGACATTTAAGGCAGCCTGTATGCACACACACTCACACAAAGCGGAGAGCAGGAACTTCACTTTAGGAGGTAGCATTGTCAGGTAGAATTTCTGCCACTCGTTGCAGCAGCAGCAACAAATTCTCTCCTTCAATTGCTCCCTTCTTCCTCACTCTCCTCTCTGTTTCCTTTACCTCATCCATCAGTGGGAGGTATGGAATTGATAGCAGCTATTGATTACCTATAGCAAAGGCTAATCGTCGCTAACCGGAGGAAGCTTTGCAGCTATAGCAGCTGTCAGTGGCTTGTCGTGTGTGTGTGTGTGTGTCTGTATGACCCTCCAGCGGTTCAGTAGCAATGGCTTTTCCTCTCCAGTGTTTACTTACAGCAGACTAATGGCCTTAAAGCAAGGCAGCACATGTAACAAAGAATAAAGATTCCGGACATTCGTTCCAGAATAGGGGGAAATGGTATGCCCAAAGAAACACTGAGAGACATGCCAAGTTTCACCTCCCCACCTATGTGAATAAGACCCATCTCCCTCTCTCTCTCTCCTTTTCTTCATCTCCCTAATAGGAAATTTTGAGCACAGTGTGTGAGATTAAAGCAGAGAATCAATGCCTTGTGAGCAATAATTTCCAGACAAATCTCTTTCATCTTTTTCTCTCCATTCCCCCCCCCTCCACTCTCGTTCTCCCGTTCGTTCTCTCTCCCACCTCCTAATGCTAACAGGGGGTCTCATGTCATGACATCCCATTCGCTTTTATCATGTCCTAATAACACTCTGAAAATAGAGAGAGAAAGAGGAATGTGACAGAGAGAGAGAGAGGGGAAAAAGGATGCTGGGAAAAAAGAAAAAAAAAAGAACGGGAAATGGATAGACTGATAAAAATCCATTGAATGAGCCTGGGTCTTGATTTGTGCTTTGATGTGGATGTCTTTGTGCAAATTAGACAAATATGCCTGCTGCTTTAGTCATCTCCGAGCTCCTCGTAAGATGCCATCTCCCTTTGCTGTTTTCTGTGAAGGATGGGAGGAAGAAATGAGTGGCAAGTTCATTTAGGGGCATAAAAATATACATTTGACTAAATTTAGGTGAATAGGGAGACAAAAACATGGCGAACAGAAGGTGCTGTTATGTAAAAAAGGTAGCCGGCACAAGGCGGTTAAAGAAACCGAAAACAAAGAGGACGTGAGGTATATGCAGACGACGCTGGTGTTTCTGCTTGGTTGGGCCCACAAGGTGCTTTACCCATGATGGCACATAGGGCTAATGGGCAAGGACACACACACACACACACACACACACACACACACACACACACCTTGGTCAGGCCTTTGTTTCAAAAGCAGGTTAATGGGGAGTGAGGAAGAGGAGCGTTGCAATTTTCTGCTCTTTAGGCGCCGGAGAATTCTCTCCAGTGTAAGAGAGACCAGACTCTCAGCGTAATAGGCATTTTACACCCTCATCACCTCTTGCACACAAAAACACACACACACACACACACACACACGTACATACAAACACACACTCACCAGAAACGTGTGGGAGTGTAATAGGCATTCTATGGTGTGTATTGCCGGTCCCCAGAGTGCCAGTAAGTGTTAGACATGCATAGAGTCGGCAATGAGACAATCAGCATGCTGAAATTGAAACCTTGTCTGGAGTCACACAGGAGGGGAGGAAGAGGAGCAGGCGGAGAGGAGAGGAGAGGAGAGGAGAGGAGAAGAGAGGCGATGGGAGCGCAGATGGCAGGAGAGAAGGAGACGAGGAAGAGGAGAGACTGAGGGAGAGGAAATAGGAACTGATGTTTGTTTAATTGCCTCATAAGTGATGACACAGATAATTATGTCGAAAAAGGAGATGCTCCTCTCAGGCAGGGCCGACGAGCAGCTGTATCTGTTTTCGTGCATGTGTGCGTGTTGCCCTGTCGCTCCCTATAGCCCCGTCAACGGTCGTCCCCTCCAGCCACATCAAGTATAGGACACCATTAAAGCATTACGGTTTGTGTCATATCAAATCATTCAGCTTAATTAACAGAAACACACACACACACACACACATACACTCATCATTCGGAATCATTTTAATTACTCTGTAACATCCTGATTATTAATATCTCCGCTTCATATACCTGGGGATATGAAGATGAGTTCACCTATATTTCCTGCGCTGTGTGTTTGCAGGCGTGTGTGTCCATGTGTGTGTAAGTGATGCTCCCTTGACTTCATATCTAATTGTCTTTTTTAATGACAATATTCCACTGTGTGCCGGCTGTATGTAATGAGTCAGGGTGTGTCAAAGTGCAGGCCTGAGCTGTCTGCTTGAGTTAAGCTCTTCCCGTCTACTGTAGGAGCCTCCAGCATACACACTCGCGCGCGCGCACACACACACACATGTGGCGCACACACTCGAAGAGACAGTATCAATGTGGGAGTTCCTGTATCTGACACGAGATTAAGAGGGCCAAGTGGAGGAACGTCGAAGAACTGCCCTGTTGCATTTGCAAGAGGGAAAAAGGACCATCCTGTCACACACGCACATACACACACACATGCAAGCATCCTGTGCTGTAAGTGAGCAGTAGCCTCCCTTGCATTATTCACAGTGGCCGAGTGATCGAAGCCTGGTTCAATAGCACTAAAGCGGCGCACGCTGGAGAGATTTGTCTTACAAAACCTTGACACACACACAGGCGCACATATGCTCTCACACACATTGATTTTTGGTGGTGGGAATCTCCCAGGCTTTGGACGAAAGGCAGGGACGTGAGAGGGGCTTCCCCCGTCAGAGCAACCCCCTGACAAACGCACGCATACACACCGACACATTCATTCTGAGCCTCACACACTCTCACATACACACACACACACGTGCGCGTGCAGTGCATAGGCAAATACTGTAAGTACATCTTTAATTCACTCAAAATGAGATTTGATGATGATGAGATCCAGCGATAGCGTGAATAAGAAAATGAAAGAAAAAAACTGGAGATGAGAGACGAAGGATCTGCCTCTTAGATCTGATGGGGTTTCATTTACAGTCAGATGAGCTGATGGTGAAATAAAAAAAAAAAGCAAGAAAAAAAGTCTAACTGATCATATTTCTGTTTTCGCTGACTCTCCTTTTTTTGCATTTTACCATCAGGGGGCTTTTTGCAAGCGAGGCAGAAAAAAGAAATCACGCATTTGCCTGATATGTCATATCTTTCCGCTGCAGTGTGTGTGTGTGTGTGTGTGTGTGTGTTTTCCTTTTTTCCACACAGGCGTGTTCAATTTGAAGCCTTCACTTGATTTGAATGGCGATTTTTTTTCCCAACACATCAGTCACTTCATTCAGTTTTCCTATTTTCTTGAGAGCGGCGGCGGCGGCGGCGGGCAGCGTAGCACACATCACCCCCTCTGGCATTTTTGACGTATTAACATGTATCGACAAGCCAGCGCTCGCATGCCTGTAAACACTGACGCACACATACTCACACCTCTGTCCCCTGAAGACATGTGATCAACCAGACCCAATCCCTTGTAATCATCTGGAACCCCCTCCCAACACACACACACACATATAGTTCCCATTCAATCCTGGGTAATGGTTTGGGGCAGGGGGCTGAAGCGGTGGGCTTCTTTCCCTTAGCCCCAGTGTCTTAAGCTGCCATTGATTAAATGTTAACTGATATACTCGGCCCTGGCAATCTTGTTAGAGCTGGAGCAGGCAGGCAGCTAGACAGACAGTTTAGGACCCGCGCCCTCCTGATCAATAGCACAGATAAAGATTTCATCCATCAATGAGCTCCCAAAACAAAAGGTATCTGATACCTGATTAGGCCCGTGGGGACAAATACACACACAGATTTGAACACACACTCGCACATTGCCACATGAGTTGGAGCACATGAAGGGATACTCGGTCGGATCACAAATAAATGCAGTGGGACATAAAAACCTGCAGGTGAGCTTAAATAAGCATACGTTTCACACTCTCTCTCACACACACACACACACACACACACACACACATTCCTTTCACTCACTTATTTTGTCCGGAATAATACCTCCACAAACCCCATCTGAAGTCAATCAGTTCCACACCTAATGGTGTAATTACAGCACGTACACACACACACACACACACACATATGCACAGTCAAGTTTGCAGATAAGGCAGCCCTGACTTTTCCCGGATGAAGGTTAATTATGCTGTGTTAGTTCACTTAGGTGTGTGTATTTGTTTGCGCATGCAGGTGTATGTGCATCTTTTCCCAGCAAGTATATGTGTGTGTGTGTGTGTGCTGCGCCTCAAATGCACGTGCATTTAGATCCTCAGAGCATGCCAAAGGCACCGCAAAACGGCTGAATCAATGTCTGGGCGACCACGACTGTTAAAGTGTATCAATAATGTTCCCCTATCTTCTTTCCCGGCTAACGTCACGCGGCAGTTTGGAAGTCCGAGCCTTAGCCGCAATTAAGACTTAATTATAAATCAATATAAGGAGTCATTTGAATATTGATTTTTCCTTTTTCTTCAAATTGTTAACATATTCCCCACCCTGTCTACGCTTTTTTTTTTGTTACAACTTTAAGGAGAATCAATACTTCCCTTTACAGTCATCAGAGAAGTGCTTTGGCATAATTGGAGCCAAAAACACGACGGGATATCTTCATGGGGTTCGATACCCTAGAGGTGGTCAGGGGGAAGGAAATGTCACAGCCCCTTCAAATCCTGATGGCCTTTCAAATACAGTTAATGACGCTTTGTGGTTGTCAAAGAGTGATCTCATTTTGGGGGATATTGGGTGACATTTGTTGTCACAATGCCAAAATGCATTTCCATAATTTTCACGGCTGACATTTTCTTTGATATGACACTGTATCAGAGCGCACTTCAAGGAAAAAAAAAAAAAGATATCAATGCAACCCAGTAACCTGCGTTTCATTTGATTTAAATGATATCTTTGCTGTTTTATTTTCCTGCTCAACCATTTTGAGGGGCTGTGAGATTTTCAAGTGGCGTGTCAGGGGCCGGGAGTCTAATGCATGGAAACATGGAGCTTTCTGTTTTCTGACGGCTAGCAGAGATAAGGTAGAGATATGGCTCTAGCACTGGCTCAAATCTAAAACAGATCCCGCTTGGGGGGGGGGGGGGGGGGGGGGGGGTTAGAAAGTGAAGGCAAGAAGAAAGGGAGGGGTGGAGGTAGCAAGAAAAGGGAATATTGTCAATCCTCTAAGTGTCTGGCGGTGTCTCTCTTTCTTTCCCTCTTTCTCTCACTCTTTCTCTCCCCCACTCTCCCTCAGTAATCTGATTTATTCAAAGCATATGTGTGCTGCTCTGTCTTTGTCTGCTTCTATTAGGGCCAGTGGGGGCCCATATGACATTGTTTAGCCAGTAATGAAATGGACATTTTTTGCATGTTTTTGAGAAAGTCAGAGGAAAGCCAACACTCCTTATTTGTAACCGTCTGCGAATACCATCTCCGGGGCAGTTGCCCCAGGTCTGTGTATTCATGTGTGTGTGTGTGTGTGTGTGTGTGTTGCGTGTTGCATGTGAACATATGTGCCCATGTATTACAGGTTCCATGTGGTCCTTTTGGAGATGATTCTGAGCAACCTAATGAATATTTGGGCTTGAAGATATTTTTCTTTTTCTTCCGTGACTCTATTCTTCTTATGTTGAAGAGTCCTGCCGTCCTCCCCTAAGCTCAGCACATAATAAGGCCCTGACGATGCACACATTTTTGTTTTGCACACTCTTGTATGGCAAAAAGATGTGTCACATGGACTTATTGTCGGTATATGAAATTGTTATGCGCTAATGGCCGCTGTGTGGTGGTCCGAAACTCAACCGTGGTGGCCATCAAGAAGGAATGTAGTCATAGAAAAGCGTAGAAAATGAATAGGAATTTTTTTTTTGTCATAATTCTTTGTGTAAATCACACAAACACATTGTAATCCAGGCTAAGATTTATATAGTTATACTGAATGCAGCTTGCATACAAAATGTTTTTTGTAGTTCTTGAAAATACGGATTCACATTTCCGTTGTGCCGAAATCTCAAATTTTTGTTGATAAAAATTTACACCGATAACTAATGCAACTTTTCATGCTCCTATAACTGCGTTTCTATCTACCAAAATCTTTTCTTTGATTTCCATCCAGGATTACAGTCTTGTTTTTGGTGCCTCTGAAAGCAGATGGTTTTTATGCAGCTAAAAACGGGACAGTAGCCCAATAGGATAAAGATCTGTTTAAGCATTATCCATTTGGCCACTGCCCGTCACAGGCCTATTTTAAGCATAGACCCAAACACACACACACATACACACATAGCCATTCTCTTAAACCACGGCAGCCATTTTATTAGATTCCCTGATTTCCTGCCTCGCATTAGTTCTCGGAAAATAAATAAACCTTGAATACATGACAAGGACCAGTCTGGTCAATTGGAAACTATATCTATCCTGCTGGTATCTTTGTTTACCAGTGTAGTGATGGATGGACAGATAGAGGGATAAATGGAGGCAGCGGAGGAGCAGATAGGCATATGGATGGATAGCTGTGTGAAAAGATATAAAAATAGATGGACAGATGGATAGATAGGTGGATAGATAAATGGATGGATAGATAGACAGATGAATGCGGCAGGGAGATCTTGTTGGGCTGATAGAGTTGAGCAGGTATGCCGAGAAACAGCTGCTTTCTTCATTAGGTTCATCTATCGATCTCGGACCCTCGCTGTGCGTGCGTGTGTGTAGGTGTGTGTGTGTGTGTGTGTGTGTGTGTGAGGGAGAGAGAGGGGAAAGACAGCAGCCTCTGTAGATAAGTGCTGGTAATAGAACAGAATGAATTCTTATCACAGAGATGGGAAGGCCATTAACCCTCAGCTCCTAGTTCTCTCTCTCTGTCTCTGTCTGGTCCGACTCTCTCCCTCTCTCTCTGTTCCTCCCTCCCTCCATCCTCCGGTCTGGACCTGACAGGGTCACGTTGGCGAGCGTGTGTGATATTTCCACTATGTGTGTGACTCTCCGAGTGTGTGTGTGTGTGTTTTGCGGCTGCCGCTGTGCAGACTGCCCCACTGGCCAGATGTTTATAATCAGGGGCTAGATAAATATTGGACCGAGGAATCATAAAAGACCAGGAAAAACAGAAAATAGAGAAAGGGATGGAGGGAGGGAGGGGGGGGGGAGAGATGAAACAGAGGAGAGGAATCTTCTTTTCAAATTATTCCTAAATCCCTCAGTAAGCTTGCCGTGCCGCCTCCTCGATTCACCTACTCAGCCTAAGGTGATTCAAACAGCCGAAATGCAATATGGCTGTTGTGTAAGATGCAGGTGTTTGTGTGTGTGTGCACACGTGTGGAGGTGTACAGTAGGTGTGCTAGCCTATTGTATAAGGCCAGGTGTTGCGGCGTTTTTTTTTTTTTTCCACTACTGAACCTTTTGAAGCTATATTTTTGTCCTGTGAAAACCTTTTGTATTTGCTATTAAAGAATCATTAACATCATCCCCCCCAGTGCTCACAGCACTGAGAATGAAACCCCTCTTAACACGAAACAACAGTTTCTGTCTGCGCAGCAAGCAAGACACGCAAGCCTTTAATCTTGGCTATGTTTATTCATATGATTTTTTTCTTCTTTTTTTTTCAAAAGAGTAATAGGTGTTTTGTTAGTCGCCTGCAAGACAGCGGAGCGGGCAATTTGAGCGAAGGAAAATACAATGAAGTGTCTCAGGAAGTCGTAATTGACAACAACAAAGCAAATTTGGAGCTGCTGATACAAGCGTTTTTTACACAAAAGTCATTTTTTCAGCTTATTCTGTCAGTTCAACTTATTGACATTCACACCAGGAGCGTATTAAATGTGACAATCCTATTGTCTGGCTCTCAGAGTCAACCTGAAACAATAGATATATATATTTATATATCATTTTTTTTCTGCTGCTGTAATAAGTTCTCATGTGTTTTAAGCAATAAGTGGGTGTGTGTGGGTGGATCAGAGCGTGTGGATGGAAACACGTGTGTTTGCTTGTGCTGGTGTGTGTGTGTTTACATGTTAGCATGTGGGCTGTGGACCTCGGCGCATGAAATACATTGAGCGCCGTGTGGGAGTAAATGTGCGGAGGGTTTTTGCGTGCGTAGGTGTGTGTGAGCGAGTGCAGGTGTGTGTGCGTGTGTGTGTCAGTTATTCCCAGGCCCTGTGCAGGAGCTGTAGCCCCTCTCCGCTGGGTTGATGTTTAGTATTTTAGACATGCTACATTAACAACATCTGGTTAAGATCTAAATGCTTGTTAAACGCGCTGAAATTCGGGGGGGAAAGGTACAGGGAGAACGAGGGGAGAGGGGGGGGGGATAAAGAGAGAGAGTAGGGTAAATAAAGATTTGAGGGTGAGAGAACGGGAGGGAGGGAGATCAGTAAGTCTGTAAGGTTATTACCCTGGCAGTATTACCACTGGCCCTTGACTGTGTGTGTGTGCGTGTGTGCGTGGCTGTGACTGTGTGGGATGGTGTAATGTTTCAAAGCTTTCCCCTTTAAAACCTAGAGGCCAAACTAGAGCCACGCGCGGCGCAGGAATGTGACATCACAGGGCCCCCTGTTCCTCGCGCGCACACACACACATGCACACGTGGTCTCACAGGGGACATGACCAGAGTTGTAGGAAGAAATCAGCGTCAACATCACGGCTAAGTGGGGGAGACATGGCAGTCATGGGTGTTACGCAAAACATTAAGGCTGCGTTACTACCACAGATACACTGGACACATACCATATCTAGTCTTTGTTATTAATCCTACACGTATAGCACAACTGCAGAGTCCTAACAGCTGTACAATAGTAGTTTCTCACTCTACTAGTTAGAGCATTTCTAATGATATTTTCTTTGGCAGCAATTACTGTTTCTCTTGATGCTCCGCTTTCATAGTGTCTATGATTTAAGATAAACAATAATGTAAAAAAAAAAAGTGTTTTCTTCTGACTCCTTTACCCCTTTAATGAGCACCATCCTAGCCCTAAGGAAGCAAATTAGAGGCAGCTCGGCCCAGCTAATGAATTCAGCCATTTTGGAGGCTCCGTGTCCAGTTTCTCTGCATTGCATCGCTCCACCGTCGTGTGCTCCACGACTGAGTCCTCCACCGGGCACATAATGACCCGGCATGGCGGTTATGGGCCCTTAGGGGGAGATGGGAAGGGGAGCGAGTGGTCTCAGAGCAGGTCATTATACAGCTAGAGGGCACACACACACACACAAACACACTGCACTGACACTTTCAATACATCCTCCATTGCCTCCATCTCCCATATGTCTGTTCCTCCATTTTTTCTTTCCAAACATCTCTCTTTATACATCTTTCTCCTGCCTGTTTTTTCTATCTTATTTTTTGACTGAGATGTTTTTAAGTAAGATGTTGTAAAATATTTTTGTACTTAAATTTGTACTGGAATAATTCAGAACATGTTTTCCTCTAAGGTCGTGTAAACTAAATATGTGTAAGGATTTTAGGAGGTTTTTTTGGACAAACAAGAGAGTTATTCATCCAGGGCCTTAATTGGTTACACTGCCTTCCAATTAATAGTTGAATCTAAAACCAGGCTGATTTGGCTGTATCCCTGATCAAGACTCACTTAATTATTCTTCCTCTCTAACGGTTAAATATAGGCTGGTGTTGGTTGCAGGGTAATCGGACCCAGGGTCTGCGGTTAGCTCGAGCTCACCGGCCGGCTTTAATGTTCCGACCGACCCACATCAAAGAGAGTCCCACCAGGCTGCCAAAATCACACACCCTCCTCAGCCTGACCCACTCCCTGTGTGTGTGTATGTGTGTGTGTGTGTGTGTGTGTGTGTGTGTGCAAGGCAGTGGAAGGTGACTGCGAAAGTTTTTGCTCTGTGCGTCCTCTGGTAGCGATTAAGTTGATGGTTAAGAGAGTCCCTGCCGCAGAACCCTCTCCTCTGTGTCTCTCTCCCTCTCTTTTTCTCTCACACACACACACACCTACAAACACACACACAGACACACTTGCACATGACAACTCACATGCAAACACATGCAGTCGCTGTCTCACTCACTTGATCAATGGCGCACATCCACACCAACACACTCGAACGCACGCAGTGGCACGCGCACGCACGCACACACCCGTGTGGTGTGTAACTGTCAGGGTCAGTCAGAGGGCAGACGCTGTGCTGATGTATTGAGAGAGCTCGTCTGGGAATGTCCTCAGTGTGGAAACACATTCCCCGTATGCACACACGCACGCTCACACACACAGACACACACACACACACACACTCACACACACACACACCAAAGATCTAACCGACTAAAAGGGGAAAGGAGTGAAAAAAAAAACACTGATGAGGCCCAGATGATCACCCCTCCTCTCCTCTCTCTTTTTCTCTTTCTTCACCCACTCTTCACCCTCATTCCTCCCTCTCTTTCCCTCTCTCTGTTCATTGTCTCTCTTTTCCTCTGGTGTCCTATCAAGCTACAGGTAGACTGCCCCCTAGAGGTTAGTTAGGATGCTGGTTTAGTAATGTCATGATCAAGCACTGGATGCATCTGTGGCCACTTTCACCAGAGCCATGTCCTCCTTTCTTTGTTGTCCTGTAGGAAAATGGGGGAGTTTAATTTGCTAGTATAAAATGTGATATAAAACCTATCGAGCAGTATCAAACAAATTAAGGTTAAACTCATAAAGTTGTTTATTTTTAGTCCTGAATGTGTTGCCAGATATGTGCATGGTAATGGTCACTAACTTGTTGTATTTAATCTACATTTTTGTTTAAAGTCGCAGGCGATTTATGATGTAAATTCAAAAGCTACAGTATATTATAATAGTGATTATTATATACTAATAAAAATACAAATAATCTGCTTTATAAAAACAGACTGCTTTCAGTCAAAGCAATGGTATATATCTAATTCTTTACACATGGTACATATGATGCAGTGAGGGATTGAAGGCAGACAATAACAAAAGAGATAAAAAGGTGTGTTTTTTCGTTCTGCTTTTTGAGATTTTTTTATTTTATTTTATCCTTTCTTTTGAGACATTGTCCTGACCTTGCAGTGTGTGAGATCTTCGAGAGCTTATTTTTCTCTCTGTGTATTTCTGCTCTGACCCCTCTCCCTCCCCTTCTTCTCTCACTCTCCTGTGAAACATGCTGTTCGATTTGTGCTATTTGCTTTTCCTTGGCATCGAACAAAAGTCAAGTATAGAGAAAAGATAAACCAGTGATGAAAGACTTTCGAACCCACTACGCACAACAACATTTACACAAGCGCGCACGCACACACACACACACACACACACACACATGCTATCCCTCCTCTTCCCCCTCTATACGAAGGTGGGGTGAATTAAAATACAAAGATGGACGCTGCAGCACCAGCAGTGAAAATTGCAATTTCTGCAGCCCGGGCTCTCGTGGCTGACAGGAGATATTTCATCCCCGTTGTCACCAACGTATTAATAAAACATCAGGAGCAGAGTGCAGTCCCAGTCTCTCTCCCGTTCACACACAAACACACACACACACACATGTACAAGGACGCACACATACACCTTGAAATAGTCTGTGCGTAGACATGTGCAAAATGCAAACAGCGTTCACACGCGTGTGCAAATGCAAAAATACAACGGCGTTCATGAATACGAACACACACAACCACAATTTCCCTCCTCAATCACATGCCAGCATCTGCCATGAAAATTTCATGCTGTATATAATGTCCACTTAATGTGTTAGCGCTTAAAGCAACGGCGCCAGCACTTAGTCTGTGTGTCTGTCTGTGTCTTTGTGTGTCTCTTTGGTTGTGTGTGTGTGTGCGCGTGTGTGCACCCCGCTGTATGTGAAAGGGTTAATCATATCATGTTTCCGAGGGGGGTTCTGCAGACCCCTTGTGCTCGTCATACAATGGCCAAAGTGATTGTATGCAAATGCAAGCTGACCTCAATGCACCCTTTGCCTGATTTCTATGAATATGACTCTGTGTGTGTGTGTGTGTGTGTGTGTGTGTGTGTGTGTGTGTTATAAAATATGGTTATTAAGGCAGTGCAGGATTGATGAGCGCAGCTTTTTTACGCACACTCACACAAACACACTCGCACACAGACACATACACCAGCTTCATTCTCTGGCAGAGTGAGGGGGTTTGTGGTGAAAGAGACCCCCCTCCTCCCCCCGTTTAGAAGACATGAAATTTTTAACGGTTTTGCTCTGTGTGTGTGTGTGTGTGTGTGTGAATATGATACCGTGTGTGTGTATGATCTGACGCCTGTGTGCAAGTGTTTCTGTTTGATTTTGCATTTGTGTGTGCTAGCCTGAGATGGTGCAGGGTCCTACTAGCTATATGTGTGTACATATGTGTGTGTATGTATGTGTTTTGTGTGTGTGTGTGTGTGTGTGTGTGTGTGTGTGTGTGTGTGCGCGCGCGCATGCCTGGTTATCTGGCCTCTCTCAGACTGCTCAAAATTCATTACAAAGTGACATCAGCCCAGCCGGAGACAAATGATGGCTGGATGAAAGGGAGCGCTGGGGCTCGGCTAGGATTAGTGTTAGCTTGCGCTGGCGACACATATACACACATACGCACTTGTACACACACACACGCACACACACAGGGCGCGCACACACTCGCACACACACACTTTAATCCACTGGCAGAACACTGCAGATACACAGAATTATCAAACAAGGGGCTGAACTCTCAGAGATGGGCAGGCTAATCTGCTAATAGTACAGAGCTGCACGTGTGTGTGTTGGTGTGTGTGTCTGTGCGTGTGTGTGTGCACGCAGATTTTTTACAGAGGTAGCAGAAATATAAAGAGAGAATATCAATACATAGGACAGTAGTGGACATTTACAGTATTTACATGTGGTTTTTTTCTTACCGTAATACTCCTAATATTGGTCTCTCTTTTTTTCTGTGTTATTAATAAAGTAGCTTTTCATGCTTTTTTTTTTTTTTTTTTTTTAAATTACAGTTAAATGGTAAAAATAATATTTTGTCTGTGCTGTGATCTGAATATTTGTCTCACCTGAAATATAAAGTGGGGAAATATTAAACATTTATTTAAAAGGAAATATTTGGACAAATAAACATTATTATGCCTGTTTTTAAATACATTTATTTATTATTTTTTTTAATGTTTTTTTTAAAAAGTGGCTTCTGTAAAGAGGGAACCAAAATGATTTTAAATAGTTTCCATGTAGGACATATTTTTTGCCACACAACTTCCCCGTTTTCAGGCAGTGTGTATTACGTTTCACCCGCTAAAAGTGGCACAGCGGGGCTATTTTCAACAGAACATGTGTTCAAGTCACTAGACGCATTATTTGCTAGCGAGATAAACTGTACTTTAGCGTAAACCTAAGCTCTGTGTAGAAAAAAAGGGGTTTTATGAGGATTAACTGAACATACACAAGCAGGAATATTTTCAAAATGACTAATATGATATAGCAATATCTGATATCTGATAAACAGTGGGAGGGTTCTTTTGAGAGAGGGTGCTTTTTTTCTCTTTTTTTTAAAAAAGAAAGCATCATGGGTAATGTAGTCATTCTTTTTCTTCTGTGCACTTTCAGAAGATACTGCTGAGGACGGTGAGAGACCTCCTCGCTCTTCCTCCAGGCCTGGACTCAACCTCACTGACCGGGACTTGACTGACAGCAGGAGAACTGACCGTAAGTCCACACACACACACATATACTACTTACACACACTCACACACACACACACACACACACACACACACTCACAAAACACATATGAACCGTAAGCTTCCCTTCTTTTCTAAGTTATCGTTCATCTCTCCCTCTCTCGCCTTCAGATAAGGTCCTAACGTGTGTGTAACATGTGAACGCTGCTGACTAGCCTCCATGTGACCTGCTTTAATCGTTTCCATCTGACAGAAAGAGAAAAAGAGAAAGAGAGAGACAGGGAGTGGGAAAGAAGGAGAGGGAGAGAGAAAAAAAATGGAGAGAAAGAGAGAGGGATAAGTTGAGTGTTGTGGATATTACCAGGCAATGTCCAGGCCCCAGATTATTTTTTAATCAAATCAGTTTGCGTGCTTGTAATTTATAAGCGCCTTGCATTAATCTTTTCTCGTTCTTGTGCCCTCTCCGATGACATATTAATTTTTCATAAGCGCAGGATTAGATGGGGGGGCCTGTGTATATGTTTTTCTAATATTGCACCGCATCCTTGCAACCCTTAAATTAGTTTTTTTTTTCTCCTGCACCCTCCCTTCATTTTTCTTTCTCTCCTGTTTTTTTTTCCCCCTGGCTCAATCCATCCTTTAATTGTTGTCCAATCTGTGACCCCATCACCAGGCATTACCTCACATAGAGAAAAAAAAAACGCAAGATAGAAAGAAGTGCTTATTCGTTTGTAAGAATGGCAATGTTGTAAGCAGGGAGGGGCAACAATCTGTACAAGGCGGCTTGGTGTTTTTGTTATTTTGGGGCGAGGTAGGGAGCACATAATGCCTCCGCTGCGAGGCTGTGGTCGGGATAGCCCTGGCTTTGTTAGATTTGATTTACCCAAATAAGAATTCATATGGTCTTTTTATGTATGAGATGGAAATCCATGGCTGGGGATGAATATTGCATGGGGTCTCTCTCTCCTTTTTTTTCTGTCATTGCATGGGGTTCTCTCTCTTATTCTTTCTCCCTCTACTAATGTCTCCTCTCTCTTACCCCACTCTCCCCCTCACACACGCACACACCTTCCAACTCCCGCCCTCTATCCATCTCAAACTCCCTCCCCACCTCCTCTTCCTAGCATGCCATACCTAGCTCCATAATGTGAGGCTCAATGAGGCAGAAGGAGAGCTGAGTGAGGCTGGGGCCTATTAGTTTAGCTAGTCATCTATCTTTCAGCTCTATCTCTCTGACAGGCCTGTCTGACGGACTGGCGGGGAACCACCATCCATGCATTTACCGCCGCATATTACCGCCGGCGTCATTTAACACCACCGCACACATGCAAAAAAGTCTCCGGGTCCCTCCTACTTTAAGGCGTGCTTACGTATGCGCGTGTCCCCGAGTGTAGTTTATCAGATGTCAGGAGTCTATGTAATAAAGCCAAACTGTTTTTCCCTTTTATTTTTTATTTTGCGAATAATTTGTTCGAGGAATCGCCTTGGGGTCGGCTGCGAGTTTGGCTAGGAAGCCAGATATAATATTGCTAGTGGGGGTTTTTGGTGTTTTATTTTGCATTTGGATTAAAGGAGGTTTCAGAAAGTCAAATGCCAGAAAATGCAAAAGGGAGTCTGGTGTGTCAGTGTGTTGTTATGCTAGGGTTATCATCAGAGACAGGGCCTTGTTTTTCTCTTTTCCCAGCTTAAAGTAGTAAGATTTAGCATCTCCATCCTCAGCCCTAAATCTCTGGCAAGCTTGAAATGTTCAGATCTGTGCGTGTGTGTGTGTGTGTGTGTGTGTGTGTGTGTGTGTGTGTGTCCGTCCGTATGGAGATCTCCAGGGAAGGGATTACAGTGTGACCAAGTGAGCAGTGTGTTTGCGCACTTCATCTCCAAGACCAAGATCCTTTAAACAAAGAGGGGCAGATAGATAGAGAGGGGAAGAGAGAGACAGAGATATAAGGGAGGGGGGAGGGGGGGGGTGTGGGGGGGGGCAAGGAAGAGACAGAAAGAGCTTTTTCCCTTGCTTCATTTACATTGTCTTTTATAATCCCATGTCACTTTAGATTAATTATAATCCATGTTACATTTTCCATGCAAATGTCCCCGATGTGGATTACTTCCAGATAGCTTTGTGCTGTGTGTGTAGATGGTGCATGTCGCCACCATGGCTCAGGGGCCCTCTTCTTATAAATAACCAACTAAACAAAGGCCCTGGCATGGAAATGAGCCTGTCAGGCAGCCTGAGGAAATTACAGATCTCTACCTGCTTCAAATTAGCAAAGAAATTACTCATTGCTCCTACAGTCAAATGTTACGTATTAATTTCGTGTATGATTTTGAATCGTGCAGATAAGGAGGGGAAACATGATCAGATGTTAAATATTCCATATTAGCTTGTTCACATTGAGAATATTCTCTCTTTCTTTTTTTTTTATTTGCATGCATCTTGCAAATTTGCCCAACTCGAGACGGGAGCTGCTTTTCTGTCTCTCCAATATTAAAATATATTAAAGATATTAGCATGTTTAATTACAAGCCCGCAGCAATTCTTTTGTGCATGTATGTGTGTTTTCCGCGCGGTGACAGCTTGTTGAACGTCTCAGACGATTTGTCAAATGTGACAAGGCCGTGCTCATATTTATCTCTCATTAGAGCACAAGCTGGAGATGGAAGAGAAAGGAGGGCTAGTCATTAAAAAAAACACAAACTACAAGACAGCTGCTGTTTAACAGCCTTTTCTCTTCCTCTCTCCATCTCTGCCTCTCTACATCTCACTTCTTTCCAGTCTCTCTCTCTCTCTCTGTGTCTCTCTCTACCTCCCTCCGGCTAGATCTGGGCCTGCTGAGTGCTTCAGTGGGAGTTTGGGGTTCAGAGTGTGTTGCTGTAATGTTATCAGGTGACCGGGGGTCAGCCTAATGCGTAACCTCAGAGCAGTAGGCCAGTAAATCATGCTGGCCGGCCCTCCCTGGCCTGTTTTGGCCAGCTCTCCCTCCTAGATTTACTACTCCGTAACCTTAGCCAGTCTGCCAGGGCTCAGGACAGCTAAATTGAATACTAAATCCAAGCTGCCGCCACCCAGCCTGCTCCTTCTTAATTGACAGCCCACCCCCCCCACTCTCTGCTCTATGTTTGTGGGTCTTTTTTTTCCTTATTTTCATGAAATGAAATGTCAGGAATGGAATCTAATTGTTTTGTGGCTTGTAAAAGAGAGAAAAAAGATTGCACTAGGTACGCTTTGATTGTTTTGAAAGCCCAGCTTCAAGATGTAGTTGATTTCATATAAAGTCATAGTTGGGGAGATATAAGGATTCAATGATATGCTTGTTTGTGTGAAAATCTCATTTGCTTGGTTCAGTTTGCACAAAATGTCTCACCCTTTCCGACACAAAAGGGCAGATTCTAAAATAGATCCGCGGGAAAAGCATTAGCTGTGATGGTATTGCCGGTCCTCCTGCCTTTTGAGGAACAATTTGGGACAGAAATATCCTGAGGTATTTAGAGCTATGGGCTCCTCTGTCCCTCTCTATCATTTTTTTCCTTGTTCTTCCCTCCTTTTCCCGACATTTCTCTGCCTCTCCCTCTGTTGCTCTGTACTTCTCTCCATTTGAGCGCCCACTTGCGTGTATATAAGCGTGTGTATACGCAGCTCCCTAAACACCATTGACAGTTGCAAATAAAGATGGGTGGTGAGTGTGCCGCTCTCTCCCCCTGCAATGCAAAAGGGGTTGAGTGTCATAAATCACCTTTTGATTTATCTAATCAAGCAAGGTCCTGCTGCATGCAGACATTTGTCATTGGTGGGGGGGGGGGACGGTGTCAGGTTTATTCTGCCCCTCCGCTTCACTGGGCTGCAGCTGGTGGAGCCCACCTAAAGATGAAGGGATGGAGGGAAGGTGGGAAGGGAGGGGAAAAGAACAGGGAGGAGGAGGGAAAAGGACACAGTCATTAAGTGCGGGGCGCAGACTCAGAGACAAAGGAAAATGAGAGGAGTCTTCTGCTCCTGTCTTGTCCTCAATCCTGCTCACTCACATTATCTCTCTCTAATTATTTGAGCACGACTGAAGGCGAGAATATGAAGCTACACAAGCATATGTACATTTTCTCTCACGCATTTGTGGATAGAGTTTGGGATTTGCCAGCCATTGTGTTTATTTGTGTTACAGGTGATTATATCCTTGGAGGACACTCTACAATTTTGAATGCAATTCTATGCCTCAAAACAACTTTATTATTCACTGGCAGGGCTTGGCATTTAAAGTGGCTAAGTGGCCATAGAGAGAACTGCTCTCTCAACATTCAAGGTTAACCAACTGTTTTTCTTTGCATGAGTGTCATAAGTGTTGATGAAAGCAAGAGGTCGAAGACGAATCTAAACCAGAAGGACAGATCTCGGTGTTGCACACGCACGCACACACACGCTACACAAACATACATTTACATTCAATATGACAGTAATCAATGGTGATCTGTGGGCTCTTTCCCCCGCCGCATTGTAAATGTGTTTGCAGCCCCTTGTCTGACAATCGCCTCATCTCCTTTTGCAGGGGATGTAATTTAGTTGCAAATTGACTGGAAGACGGAGGCAAAAATTGAAAGTTGAAATTAGAAATGGTCATAATAAATACGGGAGGCGGGGCGCAGGCTTCGGAAAGGTCAGGTGATATGACGGGTGCTTCCAGGCTGGACCGCTCCGACCAATGGAGTGTCAGAGGCCTGTCATGAAGCACGTAACGCGCACACATACATGCACATAGACACACACGCGAGCCCTGCAGGGGCCATCACAGGCAGCAGAAGACGAGATTACCTCGCTATTCTGAGCTGCAGAGCAATTCGCGGATGTTCTTGGAAATTCACATTGTGCCCTTGTGTTTTTTTTCTCTCCCCTCTCTCTCTCTTTCTTCCTTTCTTCCTCCCTCCCTCTCTCTCTTGTCACTTTCCTTGACAGGCCAATATTTCAGGCTCCAGATATAGGGGATTACAAATAAAATAAGTGGAACGCCTACTTAATGCAACAGAATTAAAATGCATGAACGGGCCGGAGGAATTGATATGCGCCCAATACAAACACGAGCCACAGAATAATATGAAATACAAAATGTTTTTTTTCAACCCCCTCTCCATGTATCAGTGCTTTGATTTCCCTTTTTTTCCATTTGTGCATCTAGCGTGAAGCGTTGATTCGCAAGAGTGAGGCTCACATATTGCCTTGAGTGACCAGACGAGGGAGGGGAGGCAAGAGGAGGGGGGTGGTGGTGGTGGTGGTGGTGGTGATGGCTTAGGGAGAGAGGGAGGAAGAGAGCAAGGGAGATGGGGGGGAAGGAGAGGAGGGAGGGAGAGTTGCTGTTGCTGTGTCTTTGTGTTGTGCCGAGTGGGTAAATTGCAGTGGCAGAGTATAGCAGGGCCTGCATGGCTTGTATCTCAGGATGAGGCTAATGAAAGATTTATCAGTGGCTGCAGCATTTACTAAATACAACCAGAGGCTGATCTCTCCACATTGAGCCCTGCTGTTAACGTCACACACGCTTACACGCACACATACAAATAGACACACACATGCAGTGCTGCTACTGTACCACCAGCCGTGACCAAGCCCCGAAAATTTAGCATCTTGTACAGACAGAGAAGTTGTTGAGGCAGCTGGGGGAATGTATATGAACTAATGAAGTGTATAATATTACCATAACATTTAATGTATGTCGTGCTGTGATAATGAGCCTGCCCGAGTTTTCTCCATTTCACGTGTCCTCAGGGCAGAAACACGTCAGTGTATATGAATGTGAATAATGCAGCCTGTGCTTGTATCCATGTTTTTGGTGTCAAATCATTTTCTAAAATCATCACCTATGTCCCAGTGAATATTAATTAGGTGGACTTGTTTGTCTTATTCACCTATTGCGTGTTTATTAATCGTCGTTTGACCACTTTGTGATGTAACACCACACGCCACAAAATGTCAGACATTTCAATTCATTCGCTCAATTGTGTCATTTTTATATACGTGATATATTCCAGAATAATATTCCCATTTCTCATACAGTATGTACGTGTGATCTATGGGATGCCATATATCAATGTGACATGGCCCTGTTACTCTCTTTCAACTCTTATGTTAAATGTGTCATTTTGCTTCAACGCTCAGTCCAAAAAGCTCCATTTAAAAAATACATCAACGGTTTCGCCATCAATCATTTTGCAATTTTGCAGCTTTGTTGTATTTTTATATCGTTGCTGTCATCTGTAATGCTTATATTCTCTCTGTCTCCCTCCATCATCTGCCAGGAGTGAACGCCACATCCAAAGAGGTTACCGGACCGAACGCCATGGTTAAACATTCCCTCCTGCCAGATCGACAAATTGAAAGTCCACCAAAAAGGCCAAAGTCTGCTGAGGGGAAGACCTCTGCCAATGAGCAGGTAAAGGTTTGTAGAATATCTAAAGGAAACTGACAGTTTTGCTGCAAAAGCAACAACCTTGAAAATGTTACCGGTGTAGTTTGTGGCAACTCAAAGAGGACCAACCAAGGACTTGTAACTGTTTTCACCTTTCTAAAGACATCAGCAGGTTATGGAGCTTTGTGTGCATCTTTTGAGAGCGTATATCTGGCAATTCATATCCCAAATAAATTTTTACCGCTCAGGTACAGAAAGCTAACAGTTAATGAGGCAGGTTCTCCTTTATAAGCACTAATGAAATCTAACCTTCACTGTCACTGTGGGATGAGCTAATGGGAAGACACTTATGAACTGCAAGACGCAGAAATGCTAAGCTAAGCATTTAGCAATTGCTGGCGCCAGCTTTCTATCAAAGGGTTAAACGCAGCCCACCATTCCCTCCCTGACAGAGCTTTTTAGCATCAAGCACAGTAGGCCGGTCTTTGTGTTCTTAAGTGGAATACCTGCACTAGCCTTAGGCCTCCCTCCCTACTTCTTTCCCCCTTTTTGCATCTCTTTAAATTATATGTGTTTTTAAATTAGATTATGAAGTATTAGCTCGTCTGGTTCTGGGCCCTGCAAGGAGGGAGGACTTAGTCATTTCAGAAATGGATTCTATTAAGACAGGTGGTGGGGAGGCAGCTATGTTCAGAGTACTCCCTGTAATGAGGGCAAGGCGCAGCTAGAGAGAGTACACACCTTTGTCATCTGTAATACTGATTAGAAATTCTGGCCAATCGTGTTTTCTGCTAATAAAATTGCATGAGTTGAGAGACTTAAGTGAATTACATGAAACATCTACATTTTCTGTGTTAAGGGGGGGGAGGCGGATGTGGCGGGATGAGGAAAGTGGGCAGTGAAAAACAGGAAATCCTTGTAAGAATTAAATTCCATTTTGTAGATGTGCGGTTATTTTCACTCCTAACATTGCAGGAGAAACAATGTGACCCTTGTTTGTTTTTCAAAAGTTAAATCTGACATCTTTCGTGAGGCAGGTATTAGAAAGCCAGCCAGCTACGGTAATGGCTCTGTTGTGTAAGAATGAGGAGTACATCTTGTGCAAAAAGTAATTCCTGTTCTTGGATTAATTTCTTCATTGCACAGGATGTTCTTTTTCTCCACTCCCAATCAGATACTTATCACACCATCTTGTTTTTTGTTGTTGTTGTTTTTCTTTAGGTTCAGCAGTGTCCATATTGCAACTACAGCAGTAAAGATGCCAACCGTATGCAGCTCCATGTGATGTCCCAGCATTCCATGCAGCCAGTAATTCGCTGCCCACTGTGCCAGGATGTCCTGAGCAACAAGATTCACCTGCAGCTGCATCTCACCCACCTTCACAGCGTGGCTCCTGACTGCGTGGAAAAGCTGATTATGACTGTATGTTGAAGTAATGATTACGACAATTTGTGTGTTTGCGTGTGTAAGCTAAAATGTGTTTTTGCAAATTTGCTAATTCTTTTGTCATTTATGAAGTGTTTAGACATCTACAACAAATTGTTCTTTTTTCAGTTTTTAGTATTCATCTTGAAAAGTGAACATGTGATGAAAAATGGAAATTGTTTTGTTAGAATTGTCCAGTCCTACCTCTCGTCTCCTGTGTGGTTTAGGGCAAGGTCTTAGATGAGATACTGCCATGACATTGATCATTGTTGTTGACTGAGAAGAGCAAATTCTATCTTTAAAATACTTGAAATAGACTCTACGATATCATATCATTATTTACGAATGTATATGATAATGAGGGCATTTCTTTTGTCTTTATAGGTTGTCGGACCTGACACGGCAACACCGAACAATATAATGCATCCCCAAACTGGACAAGACAAAGGTCTGTCTCTAATGGATTCCTCTACCTCTCTTACTGATGGGTCAGGAAAGTCTCAAGGTGAGCAAAATTTTATACTTAGATTGTTTTTATTCGGTCACTAATTTGTTGTCCAGGTTATAATACCGTTCAACTTAAATATATGGATACATACATGTAAAACTATAAAGGAATACTTCACTAGCAAAATGACCACAAACCTTGAATTTGTTAAGTAAACATTTTTCTCATAAGCCTCCATGACAAACGAAGAATCCAAAAAAAAGGCAAACATTCTTCATGAATTGAAATAAATGATGACCATGTTTAACAACAGCAAAACTATTTCAACACATCTTTTTACGAACTCAAACACAGCTCCTGCAGTATAATCCAAGTCTCATTTATCCAGTAGTATGCTCAGTACTTCCCAAAGGCATGCATTTTCGCTAAAACATTACTGTTTCAAACACATAAGTACAAATAGTCTCATGCGTGGCCAGGTAGCGTGTTGGGGCAGACACGTGTGTAGGCGAAAGTGATTTATATTGTAATGTTTTAGCAAAAGTGCATGTGTTTAGGAAGTTTAGCACTTGACTAGATAACTGAGACTTGGATTATACTACATAAACTGAGAGTGTTTGGATAAAGGGATCCCCAATGACTTCAATTCATGAATGTTCACCTTTTTTGGATTCTCCATTCACCATGGAGGCATGCAAAAAAAAGTTTTCGTCACAAATTTAACCCAACATGCAGAGAGTAATTGAAATACAAATTGTCATTTTGCTGGTGAACTATGATAAGTAAATGATGCATTGTATTTTACTTTAAATTGTATTTTCTGCTTTTAGGAAACATCTCAAAGGATGAGCTGGCTAGTCAAGACAAGAATGAATTGGACCTGCAGGGTGAGGAACTCAAGCCCCCAAAGGAGGCCTCAGAGGCCCCAGGCTGGAAGAGAGCCAGTGGGTTAGGACATGATAGCAAGTCCCCTGATACTCTACAGGACCATCTCAATGAGCTCCAAAGGCTCCAGCAGCAACAACAGCAGCTCTCAGTATCTGATCGTCATGTCTACAAATATCGTTGCAACCACTGCAGCCTGGCCTTCAAGACAATGCAGAAGCTTCAGATACATTCCCAGTACCATGCCATCAGAGCAGCCACTATGTGCAGCCTTTGCCAGCGCAGCTTCAGGACATTCCTGGCCCTCAGGAAGCACTTAGAAAATGGACATCCTGAACTTAGTGAAGCTGAGGTGCAGCAACTCATAGGAAATCTGCCACTGAATGGAGATATCACTGAGAGTGAAGCAAGGGCCTTGGAGGAAGCTCAGGCCTTTGACAATGACTTGGACAAAGATGATGAAATGGACCAGGAAGAGAAACCCAGTCCTACAGGAAGTGACAGCAGCTCTCTACTAGATGACATGGGAGCAGAACCAAAACGGACCCTACCATTTAGAAAAGGGCCCAACTTTACAATGGAGAAATTTTTGGACCCTTCTCGGCCTTACAAGTGCACAGTATGTAAGGAGTCCTTCACCCAGAAGAACATCCTGCTAGTCCACTATAATTCAGTTTCCCACTTGCATAAGTTGAAGAAGGTTCTTCAAGAGGCGTCAAGCCCAGTTCCACAAGAGACAAGCAACAGCATTGACAACAAACCATTCAAATGCAATATTTGCAATGTTGCCTACAGCCAAAGCTCAACACTTGAAATTCATATGAGGTCAGTGCTCCACCAGACCAAAGCCAGAACAGCCAAAAGCGAAATGAGCAGCAGTAGCACTAGTGGTCCAGTGCCTGCAAAGAGCCCAGCCCCAAGCACACAAGGGAACAACAGCAACTCAGACACTGCTAGAAGTGGAACGCCCTCTGCTAACAAAGAAAACACTGTGGAACCCAAAGAAGCTAACAGCAGCAACAACACAAAACAAACAGCAACTACTGACCATGTTTCAGCACAAGCCAGCAGCCACCAGTCAGCGCAGACCTCAGCCCAACTGCAACTGCAGCTTCAACATGAACTCCAGCAACAGGCTGCCTTCTTCCAGCCTCAGTTCCTTAATCCAGCTTTCTTTCCCCATTTTCCAATGACCCCAGAAGCACTGCTGCAATTTCAACAGCCACAGTTCCTCTTCCCCTTCTACATCCCAGGAGCAGAGTTCAACCTTAGCCCAGAACTTGCGCTGCACTCAGCAGCAGCTTTTGGAATGCCTGGCCTTACTGGATCATTCCTAGAGGACCTGAAGCAGCAGATGCAACAGCAACACCAGCTGCAGCAGGCTCAGGCCCAGCAACAGGCTCAGCAGCAACAACAACAGCAGCAGCAGCAGCAAGCCTCACAGACACAGTCGCAAATTCAGCAACAGAAAAACCAGCAACTGCAGAACCACAAATCCAAAATGGAGTCAAGCACTGTGTCAGTTTCAGAAATTCAGATGTCAAGAGAGGCAGAGGACCAACTAGAAAAACAGGAAAACAGAGCAAAAGTGGAAAATGCAGGTGATGCATTAAATGATAAAGACAACAAAGACCCTAGAAAATCAAAGTTCTCAGAGCCATTGATTCCTCCTCCACGTATTGTGTCAGGAGCAAGGGGCAATGCAGCCAAAGCACTACTAGAGAACTTTGGATTTGAACTAGTCATCCAGTACAATGAAAACAGACAGAAAAACCAAAAGAAAAACAAAGACGGAGTTGAACAAGTGGAAATGAACACTGATAAACTTGAGTGTGGGATGTGTGGAAAACTCTTTTCCAATATGCTTATTCTCAAAAGCCACCAGGAACATGTGCACAGTCACTTTTTCCCATATGTGGAGCTGGAAAAGTTTGCCCAGCAGTACAGAGAGGCCTATGACAAACTCTATCCAATAAACCCTGCATCACCAGAGACTCCACCACCACCACCGCCACCACCTCCTCCTCCTCCACCACCTCCAACTCAAGCCCCAGTTACAGCTCCTCAGCCTCCTTCCACATCAATGGCCAAGCCCCAAACCCAAGTACCTTCACCGGCTCCTGTCCCCCATCAGACCCCACACCAACCATCTCACCAGGCACCACCGCCCCAGCCACCACCCCCTCCTCCACCACCTAGTGCCCCTGCTGCACCTCCCCAAGTGCAGCTCCCAGTTCCCTTGGATTTGCCCCTTTTCCCACCCCTAATGATGCAGTCCGTCCAGCACCCGGGCCTGCCCCCTCAGCTTGCCCTTCAGCTGCCCACTATGGACTCTCTTTCCACAGACCTTACACAGCTCTGCCAGCAACAATTGGGTCTAGATCCAAACTTCCTCCGCCAGTCCCAGTTTAAGCGACCACGCACCCGTATCACAGATGACCAGCTTAAGATCCTCCGTGCCAACTTTGACATCAACAATTCCCCCAATGAAGAGCAAATTCAGGAGATGTCAGAGAAGTCTGGCTTGCCCCAAAAAGTCATAAAGCACTGGTTCCGTAACACCCTCTTTAAAGAGAGACAGCGGAGTAAAGACTCTCCCTACAATTTTAATATTCCTCCCATTACTACATTGGAAGATATTCGAATGGAGCCCCAGCTCAATGCACATGAATACTACAGAACTGACTCAGCCTTCAACAAGAGGTCCTCCAGGACCAGATTCACTGATTACCAGTTGAGGGTACTTCAAGATTTCTTTGACACTAATGCCTATCCAAAGGATGATGAGATTGAGCAACTTTCCACTGTGCTCAACCTACCAACGCGGGTCATTGTGGTGTGGTTCCAGAATGCCCGCCAGAAAGCTCGCAAAAGCTACGAAAACCAGGCAGATTCTAAAGATAATGAGAAAAAAGAGCTGACCAATGAACGATACATCAGAACCAGCAACATGCAGTACCAGTGTAAAAAGTGCAACATCGTGTTCCCACGCATTTTTGACCTTATCACTCACCAGAAAAAGATGTGTTATAAGGATGAAGACGAGGAAGGTAATGAGGACAACATCTGTGAGGAATACATAGATACTGTTGAGCAAGGTCCAGCTAAGACTATCCATATACCTTCAGAGCCATCCAAACAGTCCCAAGGAACTGCCAGCAGCTCTGGCTCAAGCTCCCCTGTGATGGCCTCTCCCCGTGCCAGCATTGGGAAAACTTCCCCCAAGCCAGACAATGCCCCTGAAACTGAACCTAAACAAACTGAGACTGCACCCTCGCCTGTGATCAAGTCCCTACCAGAACCCAGACCATCGAAGGCCTGCACACCACAGCCCCCTCCTCAGAAAGCTCCCCAGCCACAAATGTCAAGACCCCATTCCCAGCCACAGGCAGCTGCAGTGCCCTCAAGTCCACTCTCCCTTGCCCTTTCCTCACTCACAAACAGCCTCCCTCACCAGATGCTTCAGTACCAGTGTGACCAGTGTAAGATTGCATTCCCCACTGTAGAGCTATGGCAGGAGCACCAGCACATGCATTTCTTAGCTGCCCAAAACCAATTCCTTCACTCTCAATTCCTCGAAAGACCCATTGATATGCCCTATATGATATTTGACCCAAACAACCCCCTAATGGCTAGCCAGCTGTTATCTGGAGGCCTCTCTCAAATGCCTTCTCAGGGTGGCTCTGGATTGGCCTCTGCTGCAGGCTCTGGGGCAATGAAGAGAAAACTGGATGATAAAGATGAAAGTGCTAACGACAAAGATGGTGGAAACAGTAGTGAAGAGCAACACAGAGATAAACGTTTGAGAACCACCATCACACCAGAACAACTGGAGATTCTCTATGACAAATACCTACTTGACTCTAACCCAACAAGGAAGATGTTGGACCACATTGCACGAGAGGTTGGCTTGAAAAAGAGAGTTGTGCAAGTTTGGTTCCAAAACACTCGTGCAAGAGAGAGGAAGGGGCAGTTCAGGGCTATAGGGCCCTCCCAGTCCCACAAGAAATGTCCCTTTTGCAGAGCACTGTTCAAGGCTAAATCTGCCCTGGATAGCCACATACGATCTAGACACTGGCATGATGCTAAGCAGGCAGGCTTTAGCTTGCCACCAAGCCCAATGATGAATCAAGACAATGAAAGAGGTGAAAGCCCAAATAAGTATAATTTCTTTGACTACCCACAGCTGCCTACCAAGACTGAGCCAAATGAGTATGAGCTTCCTGCTGCATCCTCAACTCCAGTCAAACCATCTGAGGCACAATTAAAAAACTTCATAAGCCCTTCATCCTTAAAAGCTGAAAACTGTGATGAAACTGAAGGGCCTAATGTTAATTCAGCAGAAGCCTCATCTTATGATTTCAATAAGATGGACTTTGATGAGACGTCATCTATTAATACAGCCATTAGTGATGCTACAACTGGAGATGAGGGTAATAACAATGAGGTTGAGAGCCTCACAGCCAACGGAGGGGACAAGCTGAGTGAAAACAAGAGTGGCCTGGCACCAAATTCTGATGGTGGCAATGAAAGGTTCCAATTCAGCATGGTGAGCCCCGCCCTCAGTTTCTCTGGAAAGGACTGTGACTCTTACTATAGCTCCAGAGATGATGAAATGGATGACTTCAATGACAGGAGTGAATCGTCAAGTCTAGCTGATCCCAGTTCCCCTAGTCCATTTGGGGCAGGTAACCCCTTCAGCAAGTCCGGGAAAGGCAGCAATGCCGGGGACAGGCCAGGCCACAAACGATTCAGGACCCAGATGAGTAACCTGCAACTTAAAGTCCTCAAAGCCTGTTTTAGTGACTACCGCACTCCCACAATGCAAGAGTGCGAAATGCTTGGTAATGAGATTGGACTCCCCAAGCGTGTTGTCCAGGTTTGGTTCCAGAATGCCCGTGCTAAAGAAAAGAAATTCAAGATTAACATTGGAAAGCCATTCATGATAAGTCAAGGCTCACCAGAGGGGCCCAGGCCTGAGTGTACTTTGTGTGGTGTAAAGTACACTGCCCGGATGTCCGTCCGAGATCACATCTTCTCCAAACAGCACATCACCAAAGTGCAAGAAACCCTGGGAAACCAGGTAGATAGAGAAAAGGACTACCTAGCACCAACCACTGTCCGTCAACTGATGGCCCAGCAAGAGCTGGACCGCATGAAGAAAGCTGGTGAGGGACTCAGCCTGCCTGGCCAGCAGCAACAGACTGCAGTGGACAACAATAATGCACTTCATGGCCTCAGCCTACCCTCAGGCTACCCAGGGTTATCTGGCCTTCCGCCAGTGCTACTTCCTGGGGTCAATGGGCCATCATCACTTCCGGTTTTCCCACCCAACACACCTGGTGAGTTAGTATGACGAACAGTGATAAAAAAGTTAAATAGACCAGAAGCTTTATGAACTGAGCTTGATCATGCACTATTTTATTCTACTATACTACTGTTTATTCTGTATCACAGTGGTGTTTGTCAAAAAGTCTTATTTTTTAAAACTATTTTAAAATCAAAATGGTTGGAGTTAGTGCATGCATAATGTCATCATCAGAGTTGAACTGCTAATTGATAATTCAGAGATTTTTTACAACAAATGTATCTATATCATGGCTTTTGTTTGTGTTGTTTGTTTTTCCCCTTATTGTAGGTTTGGTATATTTATATTATAATATATTGGCAGATTGAAATTATCATAAAGCGCATGTGACAGTTTTGATCCATAACAAAATCTTAACAAGAAAGACTCAGCCAGTGACAAATTAAGCATCATTATCTTGTCATACAAAAAAAATTTCCATAGTGATTTGGGGTTGAATATTAAAATATTGAATATTTCCATATTTATATACCACTGTATTTCAGCTTTAGCGTCTCCCGGTGCTGGCATGCTTGGGTTCCCTACACCAGCCACCCCCTCTCCTGCCATGTCTCTCAGCACTACCCCAACCAAGACTCTTCTGCAGACTCCTCCTCCTCCTCCTCAACCTCCTCTTCCTCCTCCTGTTCCCTCCACACCTTTGGCAGCAGTAAATCATACAGAGCAGCAAGGTAAAGACTCAGAGAGAGACAGCAGCAAGAAACCAGGAGACAAGCCACCTCAGATGAAGGTGAAGGACAGAGAGAACGAGAGCGGCTCACGCCCCGAGACCCCCAGCATGGCCAAGAAAAGGGAGAAACTATGTCCAGCTCCAGGGAAACCAGGAAGTGAGACTCAACTAGACGCAACACAGCTTCAGGCGCTTCAGAATGCTCTTGCCGCGACTGATCCAAGCTCTTTCTTGGGGGGGCAGTTCCTGCCCTACTTTCTACCTGGATTTCCCAACTGCTTCTCTCCCCAGCTTCCTAGAGGGGTCCAAACAGGGGGCTACTTCCCACCACTGTGTGGAATGGAGAGCCTGTTTCCATATGGCCCAGCAGCAGTCCCACAAGCTGCCATGGCCGCTGGTCTCTCCCCAACCGCCCTCTTGCAGCAGTACCAGCAGTCCCTCCAGGATTCACTGCAGAAGCAACAGCAGCAGCAGCAGAAACAACTTGAGCAACAGCAGAAACAACAACAACAACAACAACAGAAGCAGCAGCAGAAACCAACCCATGTGAAGACACCCCAGAGCATACAGAGCACCACCACCAACTCCTTCAAACCAAAAGAAGCTATAGATGCTAAGGATAACACCAACAAAGGCTCTTCAAAAGAAAGCACAAAAGAAGAACCGAAAACAGATACCAAAAGTACCATGGATTTTCCAGACGCTTTTATTGTACCGTCCGTCAAGCATGAGTTTATATGCAGGAAGTGCCAGATGATTTTTGCTGACGAAGATTCTGTGGTGCGTCATCAGAAGTCCTTCTGTTACTTCGGACATCCTTTTACTGACCCGCAAGAGACAGTGCTTCGAAAGGCAGTGAGCAACTACACTTGTGTTGCCTGCAATGTGGTTGTTAACGGGAATGAAGCACTTGGCCAACACCTTCAGTCGAGCTTGCACAAAGAGAAAACAATCAAACAAGCAATGAGAAATGCCAAAGAGCATACTAGATTATTACCTCACTCTGTCTGCTCCCCTACTCCTAACACCACATCTACCTCGCAGTCTGCAGCTTCTTCTAATAACACCTTTCCTCATCTCTCTCACTTGTCCATGAAGTCCTGGCCAAATGTCCTGTTCCAGGCCACCACAGCCCGGAAAGCTGCTTCCTCCTCCCCGTCTGCCTCTCCTCCTCCCCCCCTCTCCTCACCTTCAACGGTTACCTCAACTTCCTGCAGCACCTCAGGGGTTCCAACCTCACTACCCACCGAGAGTTGTTCAGATGAGTCTGACAATGAGCTAAGCCAGAAGCTGGATGACTTAGATAACGCGTTGGAAGTCAAGGCTAAGTCGGCCTCTGGCCTAGACGCGAGCTTCAGTAGTATCAGAATGGATATGTTCAGTGTGTAGGAGTGACAAAAGGATCCCTTGCTTAAAGAAAAAAATAAGACTTTTTAAACTGCAGTTCCAAAGTTTCTCTTAACCCAAAAAATTACAGTACCAAATGATTGACTCAGGATTGTTTTTCCCATATTGATATGCTGGCAAGATATTGATTGATTTTTGTTATGGACAGAACTGTTGCAGATGCTTGACTGAGCTTATATTGTATACAAAAACATGGAGTAGGAAAAAATCCCACAGGCTCCCTTGGGGGGGCTTGTTTCAAGCCAAAAACTCTCACGATAGCAAATTGCACCTCAGCTGGATTGTTTTCCAAATGCTAGCATGTACTGTATGGGATGACGATCCAGAACCCTCAAAGAGAATCTCTCTTAGTTTAGATAGGTGTAATTCAGTAGCTTTAAATTCTCAGGTCAGAACATAACATTTCTCATTTGTTAAAGCAGCAACAAGCCTGGGTACACTTGGCTTATAACCAAAACATGTCAAGCTTTATCGGACGCATTTCCTTGATGTGTATAGAGTACCAAGAGACAATATTACTGTTACAGTGGACAATGTGCATATCCTTTTAGTTTTGCCCTACAAAGACAGTATGGTTTTGCCACTGAGGGAATTTAGAATGGTGAAGTAAATGTGTATGATGCCCCTGTGTTTGCCAGTTTGTATTACAACAAGCTGTATCTATTTCCCAACCCCTTTTTTCTTGTAGTATATACTAATCTGTGCCAACTCTTACCTTCTCACTTTTACCTCTGCTCACACCCTTTTCTGAAGAGGTAATAACTCTAGTTTTGATAGACTCTCTCGGATTATGTGAATATAACATTTTTCATTTGTGAATTGCTGTACTGTTACGGTACCTGCTTGTGTCTGGACTATAGTGCACTTATTTTGTTTTTATTTGTCTTTTTATTATTTGAGTAGGCCATTTGTTAATTTAATAGAATTTTTTTCTGTTTGTATGTATGTTTGTGTTTTAATTATTATTTGTGTCTATTGCAGCAGCATATTGGTCCATATTTGTTACAGGATTGATGCCTAACAATCTAGAGACCTATTTAACAATTGGTGCATCCATGAAAGCAGTACTGTATACTTGAAACTGTTAAGGTACAAGTTGGTCACAATGTTAAAAATGGTATGATCATTTACGTTTGCAAATATGCTGCTTTTAAAGGGGGACAACAGCATTTTTGTTGTATATTAAAAAACGTTTTCATGTACTTGTAGGACTTAAAACAGTGTTACACCTATGCGCAGCCATTTAGTGCATAGGTTGACGTCCTCCCATGAATTCTCTGGGCACTTCTGATGATCTACAGTTAAAGTCAACGTTTTTAATTTTTTCCACATTTAGTGATTTCAACATTGCAAAGTATTACCTTACAAAGTTTTGCTGCTACTGTGTAATGTTATTTTGCTTGCCATAAATTCTCTCAACTTTCTACCAGACAAAATACTGATCCATTAATTGCTTTGCTTTGCTCTTTTTTATTTTATATTATTTTGTTATTTTGCTGTGGAACTAAGAATGTGAAAGCTGTCAAAGGGTGTTCAATTTTTTACGAATCACTTTCTAGTTTGGTAATTGAAACCAATGTGATTCATTCCAAAGTAACAGAAGGCTATTTGTATGAAAGAAAAAGGCTTGTGAACAAAGAAAGCTAAGCTGTTGTACATATTCGTAGTTGGCTGTGCATGGTACAAATTTATTAATATGAAGAAATGCAAAAATGTATTGCTTTTGGTATTTCCTATTCTGAGATGAGCAAGTAGCATGTAATGCAACTGTTTGACAGGTTAAATCAAATCATGCTTAGTTATTGTTTCAAACAATGAAATCAAGTAACATTTCCTCTTCTGTTTTTATTATTGTAAAGGTGTTTTTTTTTGTTTTTTTTCAAAAGGTTTAAAGCAAAATGTCAGTTTTTCATTTTCTGCGTGAGCTTTTTAATTGTCATTGTTTGGATTTTTAGTATTTTAACATTTACTTTAATCCTGAAGACACTTTTCGATTGTGTTTCATAAGAGACATCCTGGCCTCCCAAGGTGCAATTCTGCCATTGTACAAACATGAGCGACTGTCCTGATTCCAAAGGCTTTCACAACTCTGGCTTTTTGCCTTTCCCCACTCTGTGGCTCAGCATTATAAGACTGAACTGTCAGCTAGCATCATGTGCTAAGATGTTAGCATCAGACAGGACGCTTTCCACACCAAGGACTGGTAAAAGCTAACAAACCAACAAAAAGGATGGTCCAACAATATAACTGTACATAGATATTGCAACTGCACAGCAGCCAAAAAGAAAAAAAAAAGAACTTTTTAAAAAAAAATGGATGGATTGTGTCATGTTTATGGGGACAGCCTTCAAAAGGTTGAAATTGGAATTGTTCTTCTGGATGTCAAAGGGATTTTCATGGCGCAATCATATCCTACACAATATGTACTCTTCAACATCTGGGTTACATAGGAAATGCACCCTGAGGTTTTAATAAGAAGAAGCCCCTATGGCTAAAACTTTAAATAAACTAAACCAAAAATGTTATTGATGTTTTATATATAGAGAGTAGTCGCATTAGTTTTTGTTACTGTACTGTTTGAGGTCTCAACTGTACCGTATCACGGTAATAACATGGTTTTGAAACCTTTTTTTTATTTTGTCACAGACCTGTTGTCATAGTTGAAATGACGTTTATTGTAGATGGTATTTGAACAACTTCTGGAAATAGTTCATCAAGTATGTTTGTTGCTCATTGTTGTGATACATTAAAAACTGTATCTGCAAACCAGTTTGGTCTCATCAAATCTTCTTCATTGGATTTTCACTCCCTTTAGGGTCTATACAGCTAATTATGGTAAAGTTTCATTCATTTTTCTTTCATCCATCTGATTGACTGGCAATTGGGCAGTAATTTAGAATGTATGTTTATTTTAACTGCTGTAAATGACAGTTTTATTTATCAGTGCATTACAGTTCTTTTTCTATATAAGTGGAAACAGACAACCTTTCAAAGCCCTGCCCTGCCTTGCCAAGTGATATTGTTGTTGCCGTTGTTGGTGTCATTGGCGCAAAGACCGCCAGTTCCCTTTTTCCTTTTTCCTCAGAGTCTAGCAACTTCCAACAACATAGGATTTTTTTTTCCACAGTTACTTAGGTTGTTCCATCATCCACAGATTCCGCGACTGGACATATTAATGTAACCAAGGGTTAAGAGTTGCGTCTATACTTAAAAAGGTAGTAAAATAGTAACACAGAGGCTCCGTACTGTGAACCGAGATGGCAAACTTTTTTCGCTTCCCACATTGTCAACAATAATGCAACTCCTTCTGTTCTTACCTTTCACAGTAAAAGCCCAAGATGTACGCTGCATGACTGCTTAACAGAGGAAACTGAAATTCACTTGACATTTCGCTAAGAGGCTACTCAATAAAACAGCTTACAGTAACATTAATACCCTTTAGTAGCTGAGGTTAGCCACCAATAGCTAGCGGAGAAATCAAAAGTGCGATCCTCATTTTCCCGGGAGATCTTACCTGGTGGCAGACAGAATTTTTGTACATACTAAAAACAAGGCTTATGAATCAGTCTAAACGCTGATGATGTCATTATTCTATACGTCGACAACATTGTGCAATCAACATGTACTTCATAATGCTAAGTTAAAGGTACACTATGCAGAGTTTTCAGTTTGTAGACATGCTTGCCCGTGCAAGGGAAAGTATAAGCCAACCTCAGATTCACTCATTTTGCATGTCACTTCACTATGTTTGCATATTTCATTGCCGTGTCTCTTGGATGCCTGCTGCTTACAGTCTAACACCTGGTTGCTACCTTTTTATAAAACCCCAACTAGTTGTGGATGAAGAACCTGAAAGCTTTACCTAAGTAAAAGTACAGATATCTTACCAGAAAATGACTTTGGTAGAAGTTAAAGTCACCTGTTAGAATATTACCTGAGTAAAAGTAGTCTTAAAGTATCTGATATTTTCTGTACTTATGTATCAAAAATAATCATATGATATTAAATGTAGTTAAAGATTGAAAGTAAAAGTAATTCTGGTAATGGAAAAGCAAACAGTCAGAATTCTGAGGGTTATGAAGCTTTTTCTTCTTCACTTGTACATCACCTTAAAAATGGAGCGTACATTACACTTAATGAAAAACAAGGTCTTCTTCACAACTCAGAGGCTTTAAAGAAAACCTTTGGTCAGTTACCTGTCATGAATCTTTACCTCCTGGTATCATTACTCGCTCTTTGTGCTGTGGGACGCCATTTTCTGTTTCCATCATGATGTCGGTCTCATCGCTGGGTGTAATGTAGTCGCTAGCATATAGCATCTGAGCTAACGTGTAGCCTGGGCTTGAGTGGAAATCAAAAAATTAACTGCAGCTTTAAGAGCATGTGCCCTTATGTGATTAACCTGTGATCTAACGTGCAACCTTCTGATTATTTTATTTAATTCTTTTTAGTAACGAAGCAACGAAAACTCTTAGGACACAGAAATTCATAGATACTGGAGTAAAATACTTTAACTTCAGTACATATAAATGTGGTGAAGTAAAAGTGAAAGTTGACAGAAATATAAAAGCTCAAGTAAAGTACAGATACTTCCAAAAAATACTTAAGTATTTACATTACACCACTGGCCCTGGCCTCATCTGTGTTCTGCGAGTGTACACACCCATTAACGTCCTGAACACAGAAAATAAGAAGAAAATACAGGCAGACTCTCTGTAGATAAATACACTTCCACACACTTCAAGTAAATCATAAGTGATGATTCTGTATGAGTCATTAGTTTTGTAGGAAAACCCTGCCAATCTTTAAAGCAAAAAACTTGGATATTTTCATTTCAAATGTATTTTCCCTGGTATGCTTTCAATTAAGACACATCTTTTCCCGAAACTTTCAAGTATGCCTGTGTCATGCTGTTAACAAAATAAGTATTGTATCAACATCCCTCTGAAATTGTCATTCCAGTCACTGACAGACTAAAATTCCAAATCATACAATGGGTATTTCCCGTTATTATGCTATTTGTGGTAATCTGACTCTAAGCAGATGCAGGGGATTATGTTTGGAAGTGTCTGCTAATCTGGATCTGATCAGGTGCAGCTCTGGACCGTTCCTATTAAAAGGGAAACGCCCACAATAACAAATCACGACCATGGATAAACAGACATGCAGCCACAACATCTGTTATTACCCAAGATTGGTGATCCCCAATTGGCAAAACTACAGAACATTTGAAGCTAGATTTCCACTTCTATAGATAGAAATAGATTTATAAAGAAATAGTTGTTTTAAATTGCTGACTATATAGTGCTTTTAAAATCCTATTAAGAAGCAGAATGCGCGTCGGTGTGAGACAGGAGGGTGACTTTTTAGATCTGAGGTCAACAGATGCTGTCACATTAAAAATTGCACCTCAGGAAAAACCTCAACACAATACATCACACCCTGCCAGCGAGACGTGTCTGCCACCAGTGTCAGGGTCACGGAGAAAGCCGACATTCACAAGTCGTTAAATCCACCTAATGAAATTTCACAAGGGCAGCAAAAATGAAGGGGAAGATGAGGATCTTTTCACTCCGGCAGAATCGGTTGTGGCCTTTATTGTTTCGCTTAACACACTTCAGTGTGCAGTGAAACAGCCGCGACATGTAAAAGCCTCAAAAAGCAGCTTTTTCCTCCCCCCTTCTGACTTCACCCCTCGCCCTTGACGAATGTGCTCGGCTCACAGGGTGCAACTGTTCTGCTGAATGGCCCTTTCCTGTTGCTCACCCTTAAAGCGCAGGCGGTTGCCGAGGTAGGGCTCCCCCCCTCGCCATATTATGGGATTGAATTGCGTTTGACCTTTGTGGAGAACAATGGCTGAAGGCCTTTCATTCTCAAAGCCTAGAAGAAGGACCTCTTTACTCTGCGTTTCACTGTGGTCCGCCTGTAATTCACAAGCAGAATGACAGGGTGATCTATGCACAATAAATGTGTATGCGTGTGTGTTTGTGTACACGAGGGCATACACGAGTGTATTGTTTGCCAATCCTGACTCATATCCACTGAAATTGCTGTTTATAGGTCAAACAAAATATAACATTTTTAAAAAAAAAAAAAAGAACCATTTCGATCTGACCGTATTTCAGGAGGCCACCCAATCTTGTTACCTAACTGCACTGTCCTAGAATAAAAAGGCCCCTCTGAAGAGAAGAGTAGTTCATAGTAGTTCAGACACAGCTTTGCTAAAGAGGCCGCAGCAGTGAGCGGTCTTGCCCTGAATACACGATAAAAGGTTTACTGTAAATTCTAAATGGCGTTTTCTGCAACCCATACATCACTCATGACCATTAGGTTCCACCCTCACTGCACAGTGCACCCTTCTAGCCACAGCTTTCCAGATGATACAGTACAGAGGCTGCAGTTCAGGCAGATCTGCCTTTGAATAGCCTGCAGCCAATGGATTTTCTCTGGATAATACAATGTTTGGGACAGAGAGGCAGGGATTAGTCCAGACGGATACATCCACCACCCCCCACATGCCCAATCTAATTAGACTGGAATCAGTTTAAGATGAAAGCAAGCCCTAGCATCACCGCACTAAATACTGGAATTAGTATTCCCCGCATGGGAATTTAATGACGGAGACTGAAAATCCAATCACATTCACTCCCAGTTTAGCCCCTCATGCATTGGGCCTGGACAATGACGAAACGAAAGAACAACAACAATGATTTGTCTGTCAATAGATATTGACCAACATCACATCTGAGGCCACTTGCGTATTGGCGTTACTATGTTGTCATCATTTAACGAGGATAAACAGCTTATAATCAGATATTTAGACAGTCTGTTTCTGATGTAAACCTTTGTCACATTATGACTCTTCCAGGGGCCACAACAGGAAGACTGACAGCATGTTTTCGGACAACAACGCCCATCGTCTTGTGTTTCTGTTTATTTACAACATATCAATGTGGAGTTCAAATCAGCAGTGCAATTACACAAATGTTTCATGTCTCTCTAATGCGTTCCTGGCCCTACCAAAAAAGTTAACCTGCTTTGTGGAAAATGATGGACTTTGCTCGTCCTCGCTCATTTGTTCTCCTTACTTAGAAGGCTGCATACGCACATAAAAATCCTTTAACAGGGATTGGTGAAGTTAGTTATTAATCAGCTCCTTACATCAAAGCCCTGATTGCTGCATAGGAATTGAAACTGTCAAATTATTGCTATCAGGCAGACGGCATCAGATCCTTTTTAGTTTCTATTATCTTACAGACTTTGAGCCCACATTCGCTGATAAAACAGAACACATTTTGCGGCACATATTCATGTGAAACATTCTCACAGTCTCTTGACTTTATCTTGCCCTTATTATTATTATTTCTCCACCTAAGTATATGCCGTCAAGGGAACTCTATTTTAAAACCGCTAAAATGCAAGCCATATTTCAGCTTCAGCTTTGGTGATTAACGGCGCAGACCGGAAATAACTCCGGCACCTGTGTTCCATCCACCACACAATATCTCCTACACCTGCGATTCATCCACCAAAGCATTACACCTGAGAAATCAGGAAGCCATTGTCCCCCGTGCACAAATACTCAACATGAAATCTCATTATTTATTGCTGGCTGTATTTGGGGGTATGCGCCAAAGCGGAACCTGTTGTTTTTTTCTGCTAACAGGTGTAATGCAACTTTTCAACTCATCCAACAACTGATTCTGCAAAACTTTGCTACTTTTTACCCCCAGGAGGAAATTCAGTGTGCTTTTTTAGTAAATGAGGAGATAAATATTGTTTGTTGGCAGCACTGCATCAGTGGGGGAGAGGACACGGCAATAGGCAACAAAAGCCACAATTCTCGTAGTGATGCATCCTTTAAGATGGGAAATAAACATTAACCGCGTTTTCTCCGGACCTGCCCAGGCGTCAACAAAGGCCACACACAAACTAACATGAAAAAGGCAATCTAATCTTTTTTCTATCTTTCTTTCTTTTGGCCTGCTTTTAGTGTTTGCTACTGCAATACCTAATTTCTGAGGTACAAAAGGAGAGAGGGAAGGTGAGGAAAATGGAGGGGGCAGGAGTACACCTGCCTTATCATTGCATTGTGGATGAAGGATACAATCACTGCTGGCATTTCTACAAGACACACAGCCAACTAACACGTATTCTAAAGTGAAAGAGGGGGAGGAGGAGGTGAGAGGGAGAAAAGGAGGAAGGCCCGAGAGGAAAGGAAAAAGAGACGCAGACAGACAGGCCAACAGGCTGACAGAGACGGTGTGTCAGGGACAGAGGGAAAGAAAGAAAGTAGGTGATACAGACAGCAAAATGAGCAAGTGATAGAAGTGAAGTGAGAGTGAGAGCAGGAGAGAAAGAAAAAGGAGGGGCGACCTGAGAGAAATCAAACATGGGCTCTGTGCAACAGAGGTACGTCGGCAAACGAGCATGTTATGGCAGCCCGCTGGGACTTCCCCGGCAGATCGTTTGTGCTGTTTCCCAATCTGTTCTGAGGAGCGGCACAGCCCCACATGGGGACGTGTGAAGGCGTCAAGATGGGATTGCTTAAGACAGATGAAACAAGGTGTTTTTTGATGCCATCTCAAGCGGACAAAAGCCTGATTTCCTGTTTTGCCTGTGACACAAAGGGTGCTGTGTAGTTTGCAGAACAGTTCAAGGCTTTTTGTTGTCAGGGCTGTAAATAACTAAACACACGAGAGGTGAAGTTACGGAGGTTCTGGATCCACACGCCAAAAACTGAAAAACACATTCCTCTTTCTTTCTTTTTTTTTGTTTGGCATTTATAATGTTTAAACACTTGTATGAAAAGGTTGCCTTTCTCCTGTTTCACCAGGCCCAGGTCCCTGACATTAACAGTGTTAGATGTCGGCTTAAGTATTGATTCAGTCCAATGTTTTAGTTCAATTAACACATTATCAATCAAGGTGTATAAATGCCACAATCCCCCAATCCCAAATGGATCCCTTACAGACTCGTTGACTCAATCCCTAAGCCTTTACAGACCTAGGACCAATTCCATTTCTTGCCCTTAGCCCTTAACGAGTCTGTAAGGGATCCATTTGGGATTGGGGGAAGCTTGTTGGGAAGGAGTGTGCATGTATGTGTGATGTTTTCTTTTGGTTATAGTTGGTCTGCCTGGCATGTTGGAGTAGATGCTTAGCAGTTCAATCAAGGATAGTGCAAACAGCTTTGCCTAATTATGGCTGAATCTAAATGTCCACCCTCTGGACTTGCAGACTGAGCCCTTGCGGACTTCAGTCATACACACTGTGACGAGTTCACTGTCACCACGTAAAGTCTGCGAGGGCAGAGACCGCCATGAAAATGTTCAGGCGACGATTAAAATCATGTAAATGCTGTCATATTCTGTAGATCTAAGATATAAATCCCATGTATAGGGTTGTTTTGTGAGTGAACAAAATACATTTCTGTATAATACACAGACTCAAATACAGAGATGGTTGTAGATAAGGACCGGGTTATGACTAAATAGATTGGGTAGGGCTATTAGTTACATCAGAAGACCTTCTTCAGTGGTTTTTCCAGCCACTTTTCCAGCCTTTATATTTGGCATTACACTGCGTAACCTGTAGGGTAGCCTGCAATGATACAATGCATTTTGATGACCCTCCAAAGCCGAAATTTCTACGTGTTTCTGTATCATGATGTTGCTGAATATTATTTCTGGTCTACACCATTCAAGTATTGTTTTAATAGGCTACAGTAACTGTTTTACATACACATAAGTTACACAAAAACCCTACCACGTCACATCAATATTGCAATGAAGTCTGTTGAAGTCTGCATCCCAAGCGGACTCTCTGGAAGTCTGCAGAAAGTCCACTTTAGGCCCCTTGTGGACTGGAGGAATTGTAGCTTTGGACAGCCCTCAGCACTCCCAAACTTCTTCTTCTAAGTCTGCGAGTCTGCGAGTGCCCGACATATGGAATCAGCCTTCGTCTTCTTAGCAGGGAGGGCTGGGCTGTGTTTAAATGCAGGTAGATAAGTGACATTTTGAAATCTCATATTAATGTTATGGATGTTTGCTCTGTTTATCTCACCCTATACTTACCTGGGCAGGTAATAGTTTCTACTTAGGTGAGAAGGTGAAATGCGTTGGGGAAGGTATAGGCAGCTTGCTGTGATGCTGCAGCTCTCATTTGTTTGTTATTTTGCTTCAGTTTCATTTAGTTTAATAGAAGTTCAATGTTCAAGTAAACTTTAGTAAATTAATGGCACTTTTTTTTTTGCTCTATCCCTGCTCGTCGATTGGTTCTTCAACCAAACCCCCTTCTCTGTCATGATCCTGGGTTTGTTTATATGTTGTTATCTTATGACTTTCCTTGTTCCTTGTTCCTTGTTTCATGTTATTCATTCATGTTTAATCTGCTTCCTGTTTTATTTTGTGGATTGTCTCCTCATGTGTCGTGTCTGGTTTTACTTCCTGTCTTTGTGTGTTTTCCCGCCTGTTTTCTGCCACACCTGTCTCGTTAGTCCTTCCCCGTTCCCTGAGTCTTCCCTTCACACCTGTCCTGTATTAGTCCTGCTCCACCCTTGTCCTTGGCCGGTGTCCATTTCCATCCTTTGCCCATGTCTTCCTTCTCCAGCTGTGTCTCGTTCTTGTGATTAGTTTTCTGTATATATATACCTGTGTGTTTCCCTTTGTCCTTTGTCAGTTCGTCTGTTGTTCATTTTGGGTGCATTTGGGTGCGCCTGTGCTCATGCCCGTTCATCGTGTTTTCCCGGTTGGTTTTCAGTTTGGTTTTTAGTTCTGCTTTCATTTGGACTTTTAGTTGCTTGCTTTAACTGGTAAGCTCACCTTTTTTTAGGGTCCTCCTCTGAACTGACACGTGACATTATCGGCTCTTTACATGTGGCGGGGGTGCTACAAGCTGACAAACAAACAATATTCCTTCTTAATTTCTTACATATTTTCCTTGAGTGTGAAAACCAGCGTGTAAAGTGAATATCCTGGCACACACCCATTTACCTCTGGGCAGCCCCGGCTTTCTTTACATTCACTGGACCCCTGAAACAATACCATAGTAACAGAGATCAAAGTGTCAGGCTTCGTAATATTGCTTTACATTTTAAAGGGCGCTGAGCAGCCCGGGCTGAGGTTTTTACAAGGCGAGCTGAGTCGTTGGGGAAATAAGGGAGCAATGGAGGAGGGAATGAAGGAATTTTAGGGGGTGATGGGATATGTCTCACTCTTTGTTCACGTACACACACATACACTCGCAAACTGAAATCATACCATGTGCAGCGGAAGAGCAGGCGGTGAGGAAATAGAAGCTAAATATAAAGTGACACGCCGCATTCCCCAGGTCATTCACAGGCCTTGCACCAAATCACAATGCTCCACAGCTCGTCGTTTATCACACACACAAGCCCGAGTCCCACAAAGAAAATTATAAAGCAGCCAAATAAGCATGCCTTGTAATTTATAGAATCACTGATGAGGGGATGAGGAGATGCATTGACATCAATTTGGCTCAGCTGCTGGTGCATTCTTACGATCCTCTTTGTGTATCAACTCAGCATCCTGGCAGGAACATTTGTAACAAAAAGCTTTTTTAATGTTTAAATGAAAATTTTAATGAGGCCCTGTATTGCTTTTCCTTTTGAGTCTTTAAGAGCCCTCTAAATCATTAAAACTTGCTCTTTCTTTGATTTCAAGGTCATTTGAAGAAATAAGGCATCCTTAAGTGGCCCTCGGACCAAAAGTGGCCTATATGCCAAAGACCGCAAATGAATGTAGCCTAATGCTTTTTAATTTGCATTCATCTTTAAAAACACAGAAGAGCCATCTCTAAGTTATAATAGGCTGAGATGGCAGTTGGAGGCCCTCTAGTCATTAGTAGCAATGCAGCTCCTCTAAAATGAAGGCCTTTCTCATCTTGTTTTAACTTAAGCCCATTACTGCAAAGATACATTAGCCCGCCGTCCGTTGCCTGTTTGTCTGCATACAATATTTCCGTCTGGCTCTGTGTGTGTGCGTGTGTGTGTGCCCACATAAAGTTCACACATACATGCATACATTCACCTCCTTTTCCTGCCCATGAGCAAGAGCACATGCAACACCGCCGCTCAGCAAAAACACACATGCATGGAAACAAAGGACGCCAGAAACGGGGACCTTAGGAGGAGACGACATGCATTGTTTGTTTAATCACGAGATGACTCTGTAATTATGTTGTCATCTGCCCGCTTCTGCGCGGCAAAACTGGGCCGCCACTGCATGCCTTGCTCCTCGCTCATAATTCCACACTTCAAGCTTTTTTTTTTTTTATCACAAACATCAGTGTGTAGAGACTGATACTGTTTTTCGGAGCAGTCACATAAAGCCTGTTTGACAGTCACTATGTGTCAACTCCGAGTGCATACATACGAGTGTAGGGCAACAGATGAGCATTTCTTTTACGCACTGTATTGAACTGATGAGACAGCAAATAACAGTGTGTCCTATTAAACACAGCAAGATGGGGCTTTTCTTATTTTCTCTTATTCTCCCCATCCTTCCCTTTCAATTTTGCTTCACGTTTCTTTCTCCTCTCTGTTCAATTTCCTCACCATTCTTTTGCCTCTTTCTTTATCTTCCCCTATTCTGTGCATGTGTGTGTGTGTGTGTGTGTGTGTCTCTCCTTTACCCCTCCTCTCTTTCTCACTGCGAGGATAGGTGGTGTGTGTCTGTGAAAAACTGAACATCTCCAGTGAAATTGGTTTTCTGTGGAGAAGCTGATGGATCACTCTGTGTTCCTGACAGGAGTCGGGGATTGTTTATGCCATACGGACAAATACATGTATACACACATATAGATATATATACACACACATATGCAAGGGGTGAGAGGACGAGGTTGGTTGTTAATGCCGGAGCAGAATTAATTTTTACGAGCCGTAGATTGCTGTTTATGGGGAAATACACTTTTAAGCTGCATGAGATGTAATCTAGATTGTAGCATTCCCAACAATGAATTATGGTTTCGGAGGCAACAGCTGCAGCAGCCTTCCTCTCACCCTCCATTTCCTCAACGCACACACGCAGATTACTCGCAAAATGTTACTGCTTTTAAAAACAAATGACTTCATATGCCAGGCATATTAGCCCCACACACACACACACACACACACACACGCACAGATCATGAACATCTAACTGTAAACTAGTTAAACAAAGAAAATTATTCCCATTTTCAGCCTGAACAGTGTTATTATCATCTTTTCTTTAACACCAGCAACCTCTATTAGAAGAGGTGAGAAATTATTCCATTACCAGCAATCTCTTCTCCTCCTCTGCTTCCACGTACACATACATGTAGCCACACACACACACACACACACACACACACACACACACACTGTGAATGAAGGAGGGGAAGCTTGCTTACATTATTATTCCAGCATCTAAGGGTAGCATTGGCTAACATGTGCACACAAAGGGTCTAAATTTCACACCACAGTGCGTCAGATGCTCGCCTGCTCGGATCACACACACACATGCACACAAGCTGTAAGACATCCTCTACACTCATTTACAAGCATTTACAAGCATTTACAAGACAAGACTTGAAAATAAAAGAGGCCTCACTTTTAGCATTTTGTTCCAACTCTCTCTCTGCTGAGCTCTTCACAGCTTCGCAGTTCCCCAAAATGTTTTACGTGCTGCCCTGGTTGTGTCGCCCTCAACGGAGACATGACACCCTTCAGCACGGATACACACATCAAATGCACCAGATATTGATTTCTTATAAATGTCATATCAATATCTTTAAGGATGATATACAGAGAGGTGATATATGTTGTAAAAGTAATTATAAAACACATCTTAATGAAGGCAGTGTTGCATTTTTGAAACTAATCTTGCAACAGTTTGCAGGTGTGAACAAGCAGATTAACCTGCTTAGTTATATATTTTGTCATATTAAAGGACACATATGACCATTTAAAGATCAAATACCGCTCACTCTCATGCAAAAGACACTCCTGATTCCACTTGGTGTATCATGACCGAGCATCAGTTGCATAAAAGACTACAATGACACAAATTAGTAATGCTAAACATCTAACTTCCTGTGCAGTCAACTTGTATTAATGTGTGTTGGAAATAAAGTTTTTTTTTCAGCGATTAAATTCATTCCGTGTCTTTTTTTTCTCCCTTTGCTCCCAGTTTTTATCAGCACTCATGCAATAACTCGAGCGGAGATGGAGCAAATGTATTCCACCCATATGTATGAATGAATGAATGAATATGATTACCAAGTCTTGGACCCTCTCAAGGACAAAGTGCTGTGTTCTCCCTGCGTGTGCTGTTGACAGCCTCGTGTATGTGTGTGTGTGTGTGTGTGTGTGTGTGTTTTTGTATTTGTGGCGATGCATTTTAAAATGGACGTTCACCTTTGTTTAGGGTGTGTACGATTTGAATTTTGTGAGTATATTTTCTCTTTCTTGTCTGTGTGTGTGTGTGTTTGTGTGTGTGTGTGTGTGTTCATGTGCAATTAAAGGTTCATATAGTGTTTGCGTGTTCAGTGGCTGTCCTCTAGGACTGCTGCTTGTTGTGGCGTAATGACAATCTACTTCCTCCTACAATGCACACACACACACAAATACCCATCTTCCCCCGGTCTGCTCCCTCACCTCCTCAGTGACTGTCACATTCAAATGCAGCCGTTTGCAGGTGACGTACCCAGGAAATACTGTCCTGTAATTGTGTCGCTCTGTCTTCCTGTGGTGAGGTAGCCGGTGGCTTGCCGCCTGCCTGCCTGCGACACACCAGAATTACCAACTGAGGGGGGAAAGAGGGGCTGAAGGGAAGAGAGGAGGGGTACCATTAAAATGCAAAATCACCACTGCGGTGCAGTGCGGCGCCTCGCTCCCTCACTCTTTCTCCGAGGCAGCCATCTTATGATGGAACGAGTATGTGTTTGATGGTGTGTGAATGTGTGTCCGTTTGAGTCTTGTGTGTGCGTGCGCGTGCATCTATATGTCTGTGTGTTTGATAGAGTGTAGAGTCGAGCTGCGGCGAGGAATGGTGAGATGGCGTGGGGTTGGCAGGCGGGTTCGTGTGCGCGTGTGATGGTGTGTGTGTGCGTGTGTATGTGTGAGGCAGGGGTGATAAATCAGAGCTAGGTAAAGGCTTTTTAATGCAGCGGACCCCTCTCCCAGCCTCCATCTTCTGTCAGGGCTCAGTAAAAGATGAGAGCCCCCTGGGGAACAGCACTAGCCCGCAGCATAGCAGGACTACGCCGCAGGTCACACACACACACACACACACATAAACGCACACACACAGGGGCCTGACGCATAGCCACTGACTAGGCCTTGTGAATGAGTGAATACATGAATAACTGAATCTATTGAATGCATGAATATATAAATAAAACTTTCCACGGGAGCCACGTTTATTGATGAACACCCCACAAATAAATGTGTTTTTCAAATGATTTCCAAATGAATTCCTAAATGATTTATGGCCGGTGATATTGCATTTATATCAGAGAAAATATTTTTGTAGAAAACAGAATGGATATTTGGTTCATTTCTGCCTGCGCTCCTAAGGTCAAACAGAGTCTTTGTCGATGATGTGCCTTGAGTCTTGAAGCGGCCCCAAGTTTCAGGGGGCCGGATATGAAAAATATGTGGAATTTGCCAACATCTGACAATACTTAGTCGGCAATATATCTCCTGTCTGATAGAAAAATGTGTTCTGAATTGCAGATACGCTCTCTTTTCTGGCATACCTTTTTAATTTGACTTTGAGGGAAAACACGCCGGGCTCCCAGATAGACAAGCAGAGATATGACTGCTGAAATGTTGTGTAGGCCTTTGTGGATGGGGCAGAGAGGACTCCAGCAGCTTGGCGCAGAAGACAAGCACAAACACTTGAGAACATAATACTTGACAACGAGCCCAGAGTGTCAGTTAGGGGCCCTACAGAGAAAAAGTCTGGCATGTTTGTGAAGAGGATGAAAACAGAGACTATGAAAATGCCAGAGAGCTGATTCTTGGTTAGAATTTCAGAGAATATGGGACTTAAATTTATGTCCTTTTTTTCTTTGTATAAATTTGTCTAGTTATTGAAGAGGACTTATTGTACTTTTCCTTATTGCCTGTCATATATGTATAATGTTACAATGTTGGTAAGTGTTTGCATTATGTACACTGCTTCATGTAGCTCCATGCTAATGTAAGGAAAATGAGTCATCTTTATTTCTCCCCAGTTTTTGGAACATATCTCTGTTAAAACTTATCTGTTGATTTTTCCACCTAAAATGCTGCTACACTATGTTACAGTTATTCCCTCGCTGCAATGACGATGCAGAGACACTCAGAGTGCAAATGCCGAAGACCCGAAAACGCCAAACAGAGCAGACTGGGCTTTTTCAGGTGTTTTAGACAGAGGGTAAAGTGAACGCAGGTTCCTCAGGCCAGAGCCGTAATCACCTATTTAACACTCGGGGTGGGGGGGGTGTTTTCAATCGACACCTTCTGCAACCCGACTCTCCAGTGGGGTCTAAGGGGAACAAACCCCAGGAGAAATTTTTAGAAACTTTACTGCTAAATTGACCATTTTAGAGCGCTATGAAACACAGATCTTAGACTAGCGTTCTCTAAGTTTTTATGAGCACCATTTTAGGGACATAGGGCTTTTATTTTATTTTATTTTATTTTATTTTTTTATTTTTTTTAATATATATATATATATATATTTTTTTTTTTTATATTACTATTATTATTGTTATTTGCTTTCAGATTTTATATTTAATTGTTTATAGTATTTCCCTTTTATTCTTATGCTTCTAATTACTCTATATTTTTTTATACATTTTATATTCTTTGTTACACACCAATACACTAAGCCAAATTCCTTGTATGTGAAAACCGACTTGGCAATAAAATTCTGATTCTGATTCTAATTCTTTATCTCGGGTGCATCGATACGATGGACAACCAAGAAAGGACGGCACAAGAGATATCCTCGCACTGATACAACTGAGCTGGAAAAAAAGGCCCCAAAAAGGTTCACAGGTTGAGATCAATGCCAAAAAATGTCAGTTTATTCAGAACATTTATTGAAAATAATAAAAAGTTATTTAAAAAAGCAGCAAATGTTTCAGACCTTGACTATCATCAGGGTGCCAGGATATGATTGAGGGCCACAAAGGAGACGTGCATACACTGACTTTTCATGACATGTTATACCGTGACATTTTTAATGACTTTATTTCATGACGTACTGCACTATGACTTTTTATGACCTTTTGATGGCATACTAACACTTAACAAAAACAGTTGACAATGGCATATGTAATGTTCATATTACATTAATAAATAAATACATTTGAAAGCAATGAAATAAAAAGAAACTACAGAAGTCGAGCAGCGGTTTCTGCTGGGGTACGGCATCACCACATGCACACAAACTACTGTTCACCATAAAACTAGAGCCAGTAGCAATAATAAGGGCAATTTGTTATGTTTATTTATGATTCTGATTACATTTGCCAATGTTTATTTGTGTGGTTGCAAGTTGTAGAAAGCAGGGGTTTCTTTTACTTTATATTTTTAATAAATATATTATAATTAGTGCTTCGATTCAGGCGGACAGTTTGAGAAAAATAAAGTGTTTTTTGAACATTAAGCAAAATGTTCTAGTAGAAACCCAAAATACAAGTATGAACCTGAAAATGAACATAATAGTTCCCCTTTAAACAATCTGGAATTGCTTCCCAGAGGAGGGCACTGCACTTTCGCCAAACCACAAAAGCTTTAACCTTGAAAAAAAACGGATGATTTACAAAATTGGTTATATTTGAAGGATTTAGCTGAAATTATGTAAGGAAATAGAGAGACACGTGAGGCAGAGCAACAGTCACAGGCTGTGTTTTGTATATTATGCCACACTATACTCGACCCTGCTCTGACAGGGTCAGTTATAGTATGCATATATATGAATTTGGTAGGTGCTGCAGGAATATAGATGCATCACTTAGTTGACATGGATGGAAAAATCCTCTCAGTCTGGTTTGTGAATTGAGTGAGAGTGGGTGAAAATGCATCTAAAATCATATCTTAACTTCAACCAGAAATTACGGGAACACATTGTATGAAGACATGACGCTACACTGGAGAAAATTTAACTACACCACATCCATAAAGTGTACAGCATCAGATTTGTGGAGGTAGGACTTTTGTCTGTTTAAAAACTCCACAGTGGAGGTTTAGGCCTCATGTAGTACAACAGAACAACATCATAATCAAAGTTTTTTCTTCAGGGTACAGCTCCATGTTCACTCAAGAGTATATCAGCACCGACAACGCGCAGCTCCACTCACAACTGTGTGTTTGTGTGTTTAGAGGCTGCAGCTCAGTTTGCACTGCACTCTGCGTCTAGATGAGAAGGTTAATGCGCATGTTTGTGTGTGTTTGTTATCCTTTCTTGTGCATGTGTGTCTCCGCGCATCTGTTGGACTGAGCAGGTTAATGCCGGTTGACACATGCGGTTCACTGATCTCCTGGAGGAGTCGAGACTCACAGCAAAACCTTCACACACAGGTATCCATGGCAACCACAAAAATTATATTTCTTCCTTCGCCGGCAAGCCGGAGATTCCAAGATGCTGAAATGCACAAATACATTGTCATTACCCGGCAGCCTCATACTTAACAGGGTTAGGCTTTTTCTGCCTGCTGTTTTCATTGTTCAGTGTGTTGCCTACACATGTAATTTAGAAATTCCTCTTGTTACCTTTCCCCGACTGAAACTCTATATTATCTTTACATGCAAGGTTGATGCTGCTCTCTGTGCCCACGTGAGGCTGCTTTATTGAAAATTCCTTCCATCCGCAGACATTATTGTGTTTCTGTTTTACATTCCTACATATTTTTGTGCTCAACTTGGTTCTGCGTTGGGAAATATTAGATTTTGTCAATGAAATGAAGCAATGGCGGCGAGATTGGCGAGACGTTATCAAATATTTATGTCACTTTACATGTGCTCCTGCTTGTATTTGGTTGCTTGTGAGGATTGAGGGCCTTGTAGTAGCATTGATTGACAGATGATGGGGAATAAAGCTCTGTTCTACTCCACTATCTTCCTCTGTTGTTGCTGACAACTTCTGGTTGATTGCACAATGATCAGAGGCTTTTTCTCCCCTCCAACAACAGTACATATTTATGGAAATGAGATTATAGCCTGGGCTTCAACAGTATAAAACTAAATATCCATACACAATACTGTTAGCACAAAAAGAGCTAAAGAAAAAGAGATTTTTTTAATGACATATATCAATGTGTGCGTTATAAAACTGGAGACAAATACATGATATGATATTCATCTTAAAATACATTCAATAGCCTCAATTATTACACTGAACAGACTGTAAAATGGTGCAACTTCAAAAAGTTTATAAGCTTGTACACCGCACATCAAACATCTTTCTCTAACAATCCTCTTAAAAAGTGCACAAGACTATATTGTACCGAAAGGTGTACTCGCACCGGAGCCAAGCACATGCCTCCTTTTTTCATCTCTTTGAGGGGAAATAGGAATAAGCACATTGTGTCCTGCACCACATTCCTGAACAAGCAGAGGTTCAATCACATTTGCAGAAGTTATCGAAACTTTCAAAGAGCTCAGCTGGCGCCTTAAGCCACAGGAAATTCACTGGGACATCTGGAGGGATGTGTGCAGATTATTGCTCATTTAGTCTGTTCTAGACATCAGTAGGAAGAGGACTGAGATGGCTAAACACACGCACAGACTGGAGGATGCACACACACACACACACACAAACACACACACAAACAGGCTTGACTTTGGCAGATCTAACCCCAGGCTCACCACAACACACCTGTGTATAATCCCCCATGATGCCCTCTGGTCGTTTGTCCAATCCCCTCGCTACTCCTGTCCTCGCTCATCCAATCAGAGGACAGGTCAGGTAAAGTTTGCTTCCATCTCTTTAGTCCTGTGTTAGCGTAAGAGGATGTGAAATACAAAATTCACCGCTGGTGTCTGTTTGGTGTTTTCATTTGATGCGGTCTCGGATTCCTCACATGTCCAGTCGTCGTGCAACAAAGAGACGGGAAAATAATCTGCAAAGACGCATGTCAGATTGTAGAATATCTTAAAAGTGGATTGATTATATTATTGTAAACTTCTGCTCGTTACAGTATGAACAGCAGCATATAAAGATCCACCATTTTAAAAATGGTTTCTGAAGGTGGACAGATAAATTGATAGCAATATAACAAGAAATATAATATATTCTTTATATGAATCTCTCCTCCACGTCTGTGTCTGTCTGCATGCACGCTATTAGGGATATCTTTGTTTCTGATGTGGAGGAGGAGGATGCAGCCCACATCGAAACTTTTTTAAGTTATACAGTAACGTGACCTTTATCGACGTGCATCATAAGATACAGGACTTGTTACTGTATTTTCTTGATCTCTGCGTTTGCTCTTCCAAACTACGCATATTGAGGTGAACATATAGATCTCATATAGATCCCAAATTATCCTGGGTCTTGAGAACAAAGAAGGAAAGGCCAAATTCTGTATATTCCCCAACCGGAGCTGCTCCATCTTCTCTCAAGGTGCGAAATGCAACCAGACAAAACCTCAACACCACGATAAAAGCTGAGGAAATTACTTCCTTATTTTAGGAGTGATTGATTGTCCCTCTGACCTGTTAGACTGAAGAGGTGGTTAAGAAGAGGAGGCAGACGAAGATAATTGGGCCCGGTGGTATCCAAAGCCCGGCAGGTGTTGAAAGAACTCTCATAACACAGGTACCTGCAGCGGCTGCAGCCCTGAACTCCAGCACACCTAGGATTTCACTACCTTGGAGGAATTTTGGTGTTTTATGTTTGGCATGTCTTTTATTGAATAGATGAAATATGAGGGATGCTTGTAAAACCTATTGACACGTTGGACATGCCACAAGAAAAAACAGTACATATACAGGTGTCAAAACTCCTCTGACGTGTCAGCAAATAAATGGTGCGTTTTTTTGTTTCATCTTTTCTTGGCACGAAAATAATGTCATTCACTCTTTGAAAGTGATGTCAGTTGTTAGAAATATCTCCCCCATTTACCAGAGAGGTGTAATTCCCTTACCTGTTGAAAAGGAGGTAAAAGCTTACACTCATGAGCAAAAGGATCAGAGATGGAATTTTGTTGAAGTGAAAAAGCACAGGTGTTTTTACTCTTTAATTTCATTAGCAATGCACAGGGCTTTCGGAGTCCTTCTAGCCATTTCAAATGAAGAGGTAAAAGCCGGGCATAAGCTTAAATGATAACATTCTTTCTCAGAGAAAAATATGCATGTACGAATCAAAGCTATTGTACTATCCTTATTATTATCTGCAAGCCAAGGGCTCTGTTCCAATTAAAGAATACCACAGATGGACCATTCAGCTAGCAAGCACACACAAACGAACCTACAATAGGTACAGTAAAGTACCCAGTATTACTGAGCCAAGAGAAGAGCTTTTTACTTTAAAAACTATTTAATCAGGAAAATCAACGCCTCACATCAAAGAAATGGAGATGAGGGACAGGCGGATAAAGAGGCTCATCAAAGAAGGAGATCTAGTTAGGGATTCAACGCCCTAATTCCCTTTCTCTTAAAACCTTCGTCAGAGGGGGCACAGGGCCAATTTGCTCCCTAAATGGCTGCGTGTGAATGGGCAGATTGCTTTGCATAGCCGCTGGGAATCTGGGCTTCTTCCTCTTTTTCTTCTCCACACGGAGCCTGTGAATTAGAAAAGATCCAAAGACAGATAGGCTTAACGGAGCCCTAGCTACCTTCCTTAAGTCCAGAGCCCTGTTCCAACTTCCAACTAATTCAATCCATGGCCTAACTCAATTAATAGACTTTAATGCACTGTTTCTTCTTTATCTGTTCTCTTTCCAGGGGGATTGGGGACTTCACTTGGAGTTGTCGAGTAATATCTGCAAAAAGGTTTGGATTGTAAGTCTGCCTGAATGTTAAAACAATGACACGTCCCGGCGGCATTGCGGTATATGCATCCTTAATCTCGAACATCTCTTTAATCTCGCCTTCTGGGACTCGCTGTACATTAATGTAATGTAGTGCATAAAATATTGACAAACAGTCTTCCAGGTGTCTGGCTGTATATGCATTGCTATAGGATTCATTAGTCAAAATGTCCTTGATGTGAGAGGACCTTCCAGTATCCACACGGTAAGACCTACGCTCTTTACATAATGTCAAACCAATCATCGTCTCGGATTGCAACCTCCGCCTCAAGGTGTACGTTTTCTTTTAATCAAACGAGGGGCTATTTCAATACTTCTGTGTGTTTAAACTGTACAATTCATTAATTTTGGCCTTGCATTACCACCAAGGACATATACCCTCGCACATATGCTCTTTCGAAGATCACATCGGTCAGTAGCATCAATTATTTAAGATCAGCCCTGCCAGTACACCTTCCCAGTATTCTTCGGGGCATTCATGCACCTCATGAGGACAAATATTCCACGCTTTCCTCTCCGCTCAACAGAAACACTAACCTCATCTGAGTGCAAATGTGTGTACGTCTGTCTGAGCCGGTAGATCTGAGACCAGCTCTCCGCAATAGGCTTTCTATCATGCCTGCAGTTCCGATTGATCGTCTCGGCAATCAGCAATTAAGCCCTAGTGATCAGAGCGGGAGAGGGGAGGAAGGGGGAGGGAAGAAGAGGTGGGAGGTAGCCCCCCACTCCAACCCCACCCCGCTCTTCTCTTGTCAGCCCAGGAAAGGCTTCACTCAGCTGGGGTGCGTTTGGCCCCGGGCTGGGCTCACTGGTGGAGGTTAACTCCAGCATAAATAAGCATCTTTGGACTCATTACAGGGATTAGAGAGTAATTCGCCTGCGAGGAAGGAGACGACTGCCAGGGTTTTGGTACAGTTTACTACAGTCTTATAGGGGCGAGGGCCCTGGAGATTACAGAGGGAGAGAGATGGAAAGGCAGCAAAAGAGAGAAAGGCCAAGGGAAAAGAGAGGCTGGCTGTCAAGTGTGTGTGTGTGCATGTGTGTGTGTGAGAGTCAATCCAAGCCCCCGGCTGCCCCCTTGATCTTGAGCATGTTGGGGTGCTGTGAAAACGGATAATGGGAGTTAGAACGACCGGGCCTGTCTAGAGAGAAGTGTGCTGATTGTTATAACTTTCCCTCATCTCTCTCTCCTCCACTTAACTAAATAAACACCCAAGAGGTAGCACTCTATCAATTTTAATGATGTTGAAATACAATTTAGGCACAAAATACACAACAAATGCTAATTTGGCCATGATGAGAGGCATCAGAAATTCCTCCCATTATTTATTCAGCTGACTTTCTGCATTTTTCATCAGAACAAATATTCCCATTTCAACAAACACACACACACATACACACACGCATACACGTGCTAACACACAGCCAATTTGGAGCATAAATCAACACGTTCACTCATCAAATATATGCTCTGTGTGGTTCTCTGTAGTCTGTCCAGTGCACCAAAGACAAATAGTTCTGTCCAAAGTCCAGCCGGAGAAACGGGGAAGGGGCAGAGGATTGTCAATATATGCACGCATATATTAAACATAGCAGGTCTATGTGTGTTCAGAAAAGACACAGACATCATGAAGACTGGAGTCAAGTCATAGACTAACTCATGACTTAACGGGGACTATTAAACCATTGTCTTTTTTTAGGGTTAGGGTTAGGGCTATAAAGATATAACCACCACTTTCATTTCAATAAATCCCTGCAATTACAAAATAAACTGAGCTTCTTCTCATCGTCACCTGCCAATCATCTCGACCTCCATTTTGACCGGCTCCGGCTGCCCTGCCTCTGCGCCACATTTGGGGCAAGTGAGGTAAGGGTCTGCGATGCTGTGGCTCTTGATGCAGTAGTAGCAGAAAACATGTTGGCAGCCCGCCGTGTGAGGCATGGTCGGCCACTCTCCGCACAGTCCGCACTCTTTCCACACCCCTTGCCCTTCCGTCGCTCCCTCCCCGTCGGCGCTTCCACCCCCTAAAACAACTGAAAGCACCGTCGCCTTCAGTTTCCTTGTATTGATCAGCGGCAACAGAAAGATGAGGAACTCGGCAAAGCCGTGCCACAGCAGCTCGCGGTTCATGTACTGGTAGGTTACATCCCGGACCACGTCGGGCTTGCTGAAAGCCGCCCGAGCTCCAACAATCCTTTCAGCCAGGACAGGATGGCGACCTTTCCTTAGGAACACCAGGAAGTTAAAGAGGCTTGCCAGCTGTGTGATACTAGACACAAGGGTGAGGCACTTGCGGAGACTCTGCTGGAGTAAACCACCGTCTCTTTCGGACACAGGCCCCCCTGATCCCAAGCACAGCAGCAGGCTGTGGGAGCGCTCCTGAAGCCAGTGTGGACCTGCAGTGAGCAGGGCCAGACCCAGCTTCTGCTTGCGAGACAGAGGTCTGTACCGAGGAGACGAGGACAGGATGTTGTGGTAGCGCAGGCTCAGTAAAGACTGGCCCACTGTGGCACTGCTGGAATAAAGTGTAAACCTCCACAGGAGCAAATGGAGCAGAGCCCTCAGTTCAGGCTCCAGCGGGGTGAGTAGGCCGGGACGGAAGTTCTGGAAGCACTGGGAGAACTGGGTCCATACCAGCTGCTCTAGGGCCGAGTCTAGCTCGAGGGCATCCAGCTGGCTGATGCGCAATACCGGGGTCTGCGGGTCAGCTTCGGTTTCGGGGCCAGAACTTCCAGCTGTCCTTCTTTGGTTGTCCTCACTTTCCAAACCTGCTGGAGACAAGTAAACAACAAGGATGGACATTGAAAATATTTTTCAGGATTTCCACAAGTGGATTTCAATGTTGAAGTTTATACATCATGTACAAATACAAGGAGATCGAGACCTTTTTGGATCGGATTTTCATTTTAGTTTGGGCCATGGTACTTTATTCACCAACTTTACTGTTGACAAAATAAACTTCAGACAGATTTTAAACAAATGAAAGTAAAAGTAAAAAACGATCCCCAATGACGGCCAAAACTAACATAAACAAGATCTAGTACATAAACGTCTCATAACTTGACATGATCAAATATCTTATTAACGCACAGGCAACACCATACTTGATCTATTAAAGTCACAAACATGACCAACTATTTAAAGGACAACTGGGTTTTTGGGAGGAATGAGGCCCCGGAGGTGAGGCCCATCCTGTTAGGAAGTTTATTTTCTCTTTATACATAGGAACGGAAATCACTTTTCACATGTAAAACCCGTCCTTAATGCAACCTTTGAGCTGCGCATTGCGGAGGAGCAGGGGGTCTTAGACTGCTCTCTCCAGTGTATAAACACAACACAATCCAACACACATACACACACACAGACACACACACACAAACACAGGAGGCGAAGCCCAGGGGCTCTTGGTGCCTGCTCCCTCTGGAGATAGGGGTGTGTGTACAAATCACATCACTAGGGATTAGGCTAACGGCACAGTCTCTGGTACACCGTAAACATCTGCCAAATGTGGAACAATTTTCCTCCCCCTAGAGTCGACTCCATATGGGATCCCACCATTGTGACGTCTGGGCTATTTTGCGCTGCATACGTTTTCCAAACTGCTCGCAGTCCCCCCCCCCCCAGTTTTATCTGCCCTTTCCTCAAATGAAACGCTTAAGAAGTGGGAGACTAACTAACGCACGGAGAGACAGAGCAAGGGGCCCACAGAGAGAGAGAGAGAGAGACAGAGAGGCCTTTTTCTGACAGTGGCTTTTGTGTCTCGCTGAACAGGATTTGTCACGAGGCTTTAAAAGAGATTTCAGCCGGGTAAATATGGCAGTTTTGACAGAGAGAGAGAGAGATGATGGTCACTTTAGACGTTTCTTGAGGAGGTAAAAAAAACATTCTAATATGCGGTGGCAATGCTCGGGTTTATTGTGGCGCACAGGACCATCTGTGTATTCATGATGTTTCAATAGAGCCAGGATACACCGTCCAACTAAGTTAGAATTAGCAAATGAATGAAAAAAGAGTGAATTCCCGCTGAAGTAAGCAGGTGTGACAAATTCATTGAGCTGCATTTGAAATGCTGCCATGTTTAGTGACTAGAACCTCGCCTGTGACGGAAGTAGAGTTTGGGTTTAAAAAAAAAAATAGAGGTAGTCTGAATGTGTATGGTAACCAATAAACAGGCTCCATTTGTTTAGCTTAATCTGAAAGTTTTTCCTTGATGGGAGAAAATGTGCAGATTATGTGCCTGTGTGTGTGTGTGTGTGTGTGTGTGTGTGTGTCAAGGGTAGCCTTGATCTATGCAGAGCTCTAATACAGAGCTAAATTAATCTATCAGTCCATGGTTACACAGACGCGCACACACACAGCCAGGTGGTGGAAATCCCCGTCACAGCAGCAGCCCTCTCGGGAGAGCAAACCCGGCCGGGTCCAATATTCTTTTCAAAGCCTTTTATCGAGCAGTTTACAAGTTATGAATGAATATGTTTTATTTGGGGAAACACGGTATTGACAGCCACCTATCAATAGTAATGTGACTATTGTCAAGGGTCTGTCAATATTAATGTAATTATGATGTAGAGGGATCAGAGGGATGCCGGAGTCGGGGGCCAAGTAACATCTCCTGCCCACTGCCATATCAATAGCTGGGATTGCTATTGACAGCTTCCCTTCAGACTTGCAGCACTTGCCAAATATATAACAAGCAGACACTTCAGTCAATGCCGGGCTGCCTATAAAAATTAAGCATTTGAATTTACAGGGCTTTTACCGTGGACAGCTGGAAATCCATGTTCCTTATGTAATAGTCAAAAGTCACAGTCAATGCCAGTGTTTACAGAGCACTGGCAAGGTGTGTGTGTTCGAGGACAGACACTACAGCATTTGCACACAAGAAGTATACACAGATACAAGCAGCCAGGCGGACTGCTTCTCTGATGAATTCGCTCAAACACACACACCTGGTGTGATATATTGACTTGATAATTCTCTTGTGGGTCAGCCAACCAGCCGACCCAGAGACAAAAATGCCCTCTCTTGGAGAGTGTGCAGCTGACAACCGGCAGAGTCAGAACGCAGGTTAGAGGAGATCGCTGAAAATCAACAGAAAATCCAGGGCCTGGGTTCTGGGGTCTGGCATTTCTACCAGAGCTGTATAAAATACTTTAAAAACATCTTCCTGGGAATATTAAAGGGTATTTTGATTCAGGTCAGATGAGAGGTTTTTTTTCTCCTCCCCTTGTTCCCTTAGCCTGTGCATCTTGTTCAGACAAAGATAGCGCACTGACTCAAGGCTGACTGCCATAGCTTACAGACAACAACAACAACAACAACAACAATATCCAATCTAACAGGGAACACACTGCAACATCGCTTCAAGGCAAAAGGGGCCATGACCAGCGTGAGGAAGGAGAGACGAGGCAACAAAAGCGTACAGAGCATCAGACTGAAGCCTCGCAGCTGCACCAGGTCCTCTGAAAACTAGACAACGGGCTGTAATGACAGCTACCCAACAGAAAGATGGATAGACAAAGAGACAGACAAAAAAAAAAAGACAGACACGTCAGACAACACGTCATGAAACCCCCAGCTGGGAGCTCTGAGCTACTGTCTACTGATACAGTGAAGGAAGGAAAAAAAAACTGGGGGCAAAGATAGCTAAGGAGAAAAATGAGGGAGGGGAAAAAACAGATAAGCACAAACCTCTCCCTAGGAGCTGACCTTGAGACTGACGGTCACAATAAAGGAGGAGGGAACATTCCTGAAGCATATGCGGCTCAGCCACACTGAGGTGCGGGCATCCAGGGAATAGCCTATAGACAGAGGAAGGCTGCACTTTCTTCTTGACCTTGGCTTTGGTGTCTAGGGAGGGGATGAGGGTGTTTAGGGCAGGGGGGGACTAAAGACTGGGGGATGCTGGGAAGGTGGGGTATCTCTAGGGGATTGCGTTTTGCTTTTTCTGCAGTGGACAAGTGCTGTGAAGCTGCTCATGAGGCTATCATTCCTTGCCGTTTGGAAACTATACATCCAAAAGTCTCGATTTAGCTCCTGGTGTGGCGCAGGGCTCAAATTCCAAAGCACTTAGCTATGGTTGTTACCATAATATATTTGCTGAAATAATGCATAAACGTTCACTTGGCTTACTATGATGCTTGTAGCGAGAAATAGGCTATGCATTGGCAAAGCATGGATTACAACTTTACATTTTCTTCTCTCGCTCATGTAAATTAATTTGTGTAAAAGCTCTGGTGAATAAAACCTATTTCTCTGAGCACTCCAGTCTCGTTTTTTTCCCCCCTCTCTCCCACTCCCTCACTTTATTGCCCTTCTTTCGCCAGGAACGAGTGCGGGCCTATTAGCCATGGCCTTCTAATGTCCTCACTATGAAAACGGATGAGAATGTCAGATTTAGAACTTTTAAGAGAGTGATGTCATACAGCAGACCGCAGGCATTACGGGGGGACGCGAAGATTACCCAGGCGGTAACCAGACTAATTGTTATGAGTCTGTTTCATGAAATATGAATGTGTGCAAATGCACAGAGGGGTCTTCAGGCTGTGTGTATGTGTGTGCGTCACACACTAATGCTTTATCAAGGCTCTCCTCTTTCTGTAATCACCCAAGACTCCTCCGAGCCATAGGGTGAGGGCCAAGCTAATGCCTGAACACAAAAAAAAAAAAAAAATACACATCAGTTAGAGCAGCACATCTGACACACACAAAAAAATGTGCTCTGCTTAATCTGGTTTGCTCAGAAGGTGAATTATTTAAGAGAATTAATTGATTTCAGGAGTAGGAAGGTTGAGTATGCTGGGGCTGTATGAGTAATAAGTACAGGGGTTTGCAAAAAAACAACTTAAAAAGTAATGAAACATTTAGAGGGCAGAGAGGCACAATGAACGTGGAAGGGAAAAAGCGGAACAGCTAATAAATGAGAGAACTGAAGTCTTTCTTAGGAGTCACTGAGAGAGCGCTCGGGCCTCACCTCGTGCAAATAACATGTTGTACTGAGGAATATTTGATTAGCACCGTTTTTTTTAGCCTCTGCTTCATGCATGAAAATATTTTGGTTGCTTTTTTAATATGTGTAACAATTAAAATGTGGAAAATTCTAAACTGAGGTGAAGCTAATGTAAAATCTATGAGAGTGTGAAGGCCACTGCGGGATGAGAGGGTTAAGAAAACGAAAAATATCCCTTAAAATATCCCTTAATATGTATCTATGCATCAGTTTGGGGAATTGGATTGCTGCCGCTTCAAACTGTACCACTAACGACATGTCAGCATGTTATACTTTCATCTCAATTTGGAAGAGAAACCTGAACATGACTTGACTTTAACACAATTGCTTTAGCATACTGAATGTTATGAGGACATTTTAAATGGCCTCTCTGTAACAGCTGTAAAATTAATTGGCTGACAAACTGTGTGCCAGTTCTTATCCATCTTTGTAAAGCTGGTAAATATGGATTATAGAGTAGCACTGGAAGGACAGAAATAAAAAAAAATGGACAAAATCATTGTGAGAATTATGATGACACGTAGATAAATTAGATCGTTGTGCAGCTTCTGAAATTGACATTAAAATCCTTTGACACTGTTGCTCAGCACATAACAATTAGGGATGCACCGATCCGATATCTGGATCGAATATCGGCCGATATCATCAAAACAGATGGATCGGGTATCGGAAAATGCAACCTATACCTGAGCCGATCCTTTCCCTTTAAATCTATTGCGACGTGAGCTACGTCATATGTCATGGAGCGAAGGAGAGAATCTGCTGTGTGGAGGTATTTCACACTATTTCAACTGCTGTTGCACTTAGGAAAGAACTGTGTCGTCATCAATGCCTGATGCATCTAGTCTTTTCTGTTCTACATGTAAAGGTATATAGCTTTTTAGGTCAACCATGGTATCGGATCGGTATCGGGTATCGGCTGATACTCAAAGCCACAACATCGGGATCGGTATCGAAACTGAAAAAGCTGGATCGGTGCATCTCTAATAACAATTAGTTGTACAATATATGCAGCAATGTATGTGGAATATATTTTTGCTTCTGTTTCAAGAGAAACTATAAAGCTAATCCAAGTGCACAGATAACCTCGCTGCATTTATCACTTGCCTTCATCTGGAAACTGTATAAACTGACCTTATGACCCCAGAGTGAGATCACAGCCCAATTTAACTTCAGTGACTCCCTTAAAAAACACACTCATTACACTAAGTGTTTAGCTGCAGAGGCACGCGCCTGCACCTCAATCTCATGCAATCAGCCGCTCCACGCTCGCCTCATAATGACATTGTCTCTTAATTTTTTAAGCCCGTGCCCATCAGTCTTTAACAACAACAAAACCCAAATCTGCTCCATTTTGATAATAAGGCAAAAGCATTATGTGATAATCACAGTGGGGATTAGGTTTTGGCAGAGTGTGCGGGAGCAGTGCAGTCAAAGCCAGTGGAAAAGAGAGATATAACCAAGAGACAGATAAGAGTAGAGCAGTGATGATTGGGATGAGAGAAATGAAGTGAGTAGTCTCTTGAAAATCAATAAGATCAACTTTGCCTTGAATCTCAATGTGGAAGGTTTTGATCTCTGGCACTGATTATTTAGGGGAATAATGGAATTATGTGCGGAGCAGTATAACATACTCTTGAGGGAACACACACTCACAAGGTTACCATCCAAAGTTGCAGTTGGTAAATACACCTGAAGATGACTTGTGATGAATACTAATTCACAGTAACGATAGTCGGTCGTTTGAAGCGTATGCAACGCACACATCGACTGGCATTAACAATTGATTTGATTTTAAATGCATACATGCAGTTAAGGGGGACAAATATCGCTTTACACACACAACACTGACAGCAGACAGCAACACGGAGCTGATATTAGTCCACGAGTCCGTTTAAAAGAAGCAGACATGACGCATTTGAGCTCTCTGTGAGAAAACCGGAGTATGGGAGAAAATACTGCACACTTGAATGTTTGCTAAACAACATAACGAAGACATATTTACCCATTTCTTTACAGGGGAAAAGACAGTCCTCCCCGATAAGACGAAAACAATCTGTATTTCCGCATTGTGCAGTAACCCCCGCCCCTTCAGGAAAAGCCACCAATGGTGTGCCGTAACGTCACGATTACGCAGGCGATTTGCACAAAGGAGCCAATCAGATCGCACAGCGCCAAGGCAGCGGCAAACTGTAGGGGGAAGCGTCGGTCTGTCTGGATATAACTCATTCAAAGTCCTCCGTTGTAGTAACGGCGCATAGCGACCAAGTTGCTGGTGAAGCCACGGTAATTCACACAAAGTAACACAGATAATGTCTCGCACGCACTCAAAATGCCATGTAATGTATTTCCGTGTCGCTCTACAGTTGTCAGGTAATATAAACTTTCGGGCAAACGTTCAACCAGAGTGACAAACCGTGATTATGAGTGTTAGCTAACGTTAGTCCGGGTACTTTATTCGAGCCGTGCTGAAAACTGGCACAAGCATGAGCCAAAAGACAACACCACCAGAGTCAGGTGAAAGCTCGAAGCTGTCGGGACAGGGAAGTGATACTTTGACCTCTGTCTCAGGAGAGGAGCTGAGAGGTGACGTCCAGGGTCCAGAGGCTGAGACAGACAACATTAAACAGCTGCTAAACGAGTTCAGAGGACTTTATGAGGAGAGGTTGAGATGTCTGGAGCTTGACTCTACAGCAACAGGAGAGGAATCATTGCAGGTGAGTAGCGTTTGGAGCTGATGTTGTCTGAGTAAAGTATGTGTACGGTAGCGTGGCCGAGCGGTCTAAGGCGCTGGATTTAGGCTCCAGTCTCTCTGGAGGCGTGGGTTCGAATCCCACCGCTGCCATTATGACCATTTAACACTACAATTAGTTGTTCTGCTATCTGTTGTCTGACAAATAGCAATTATGTATATGTGAAGAATACTGGGACATCCCCCTGGAGGCATGTCTAACGCATAGTACCTTTGGTAAGAGCCTTTGTGATGGTTCATCAAGCTATCGGTGTAAGCATGGAGCCCACACTGTGACTCTCTGAAGAAATAATATGTTTTTGGAAAAATGAAACAGTGATTCCAGAGAGAAGCAGACAGAGGGGTCTACAGTCTGTGTTTGAAGGATATATCCAGGATGTCAAACTGACTCAGCAGCAACAACAGGTTAAAAATATAAAGATAGTTAGAAGCTAAAGCCGAACTATAGGCTACAGATCACAGTGTAAAAGTGAACCACCACATCACTGCTGATCGCCACACAAGACAATGAATATAAAGGGAAACTTTGCTAATATTGAACCAGCTGTGTGGCATCGCATCTGCACACACTGCGATGACACACAGCTGGTTGAATATCAGCAAAGTTTCCCTGCTTCCCTTCACTGGTTCCTGTACAGCAGGGTCGGTCTTTGTTTCACTGTTATAATCATTAAAAAGCAAAAGCAGCATGTGTATACATTCAGTAGGCTATATCTTCAGTAGCTAGCTAGCTAACCCTACACTTCTCAGGGTTTGATTTTGGTTTTGGAACAGGGAAGAAGAAGAAACATATATCTTTTTCCAACCTCTCCAGGTAACGAGTATCGTTAATACACGACGTGCCCCAGGCACAACATTTAGCTCCAAATCCACAAAACTAGCCTGAAAATGAAGGAAATCTGAATCGACTGCATTAAAGTCAGCTGTGTTGTTGTCGGATGCTGGTTTGAGCCAGCCTGATACTACGTTATGAATGGCCAGTCTGCGTCCAGGGGCGGGACTGAGTAAAGGGTCAATTGCCTGTGCTGTGTGGTGTTTTGTCCCCAATGTCTTTCTGTTGTGTCTCTTTCCATTGGGTTGAGGACACAGTGGAGACAGCCAAAATTCTGACATGATCTCACATGATCAAATATTGACCTCCTTGTGATCCTGTACTTGTACGGACTAAATTAACACTGGAGACAAATCACTCCTAATTTTACCGAAACATTTTAGGTAGCCATCCAGGCCCCTGGACACTGGATTGTATTTATGGGTCTGATCAACAGCAAAAATTATGTTTTTTTTAAAAAAAAATACTGAGAACCCCATTCAGACCCCAAAGCTCTGCAGGATGTGTAGTTTAGTTTTTTGCCATCATCTATTGTCATTGGGTTATCATCCATTCAATACAAATCAAAGAACATCCTGTCCACCGTGACTCGCGCATCAGAAGATGACCTCTGTCCTGTCAGACAAATGACAGGAGGAAGCGCAGGGGTGCTTTCATAAAGCCGCAGCACTTGTAACAGGTGGCAAATTGCATTATGTTTCCATCTGAGCGGCAGAGATCAGGAACACAGATCCACACTCATATTTAAAAAAGAGAGGTTTCTAATCATCAGGATTGTCATGTGACATCATTTAGCTACAGAATGTAGCCTGTGTGAGCTGGGCTGTGCATCAAAGCAGGTGTAACAAGGTTTCAGAGATGGGTTTCGGTCAGCCGGCCCCAGTCGCGGGCCTGCTTAACAAGGTTATGTGTTTAGAACCCAGGAGCTCCCAAGTCCTAAAGGTTGATGTGCACAATTAATCATAAAGGTTGTCCATTGAAAACACAGAGAACCATTCATCCATGAACCATTGTAGGTTCATGATGCTTCCTGACATGTTAGAACAACCTCACAATTAAAGGAGCTCTGTACGATATTCAGAGCATTAATAAAGCAGCAAACAATTATTTGCTATATGAAGATATAGTGGAATAATGGCATCCTGAGTAAGAATAGAGTCACGCTCCTTCTATTTCTGTTGTAATCCGAGCTTCTCTGTTCTTTGTTGTGGTAGACGGTGTGTTTATCCCATTGGTGAGCAAATTGCTGCTAATCTGCACTCCACTCATATGCGGGTTACAACTGATATTGGGAAGGCATTATCGATTAAAGTGTTCTATCGACGCTCCAGTTCATGCTTGGTTAACACTGTTAGCACTTTTGGTATTGTTAGCACTGTTCAGCCTGTTAGCACCATTAGCTGCTAGCCGTCGGCCCAGCCAACTCCATGTTGAGAGCCGTGTGCAGACAACTTCTGAATCATAGATATGCTCGAAATATCGTACAGTGCTCCTGTAAAGAATTCATCTAACGTTTTTTTTATTCTCTAGGGCAGTGATCACTCTGAGCTCCAAGACTGCAGACGGATTTTCAAAAGGAGGGCTTTTTAAACCCCAAAATTTAGCACACAAAGAAATTATGTGCCAAAATTGTGGGCCCGTAAAAGAGGTCACCTAAACCGAACTGAACTCAGGCTATGTTAACTCAACACAAACTCAATTAAAACTGAACAGACAAAACTGATCCACCAAGACAAAGGAAAACATACAATGAGATCAAACCATTTTCGAAACAGAGGGGTAACACAAGGAAAAACACTACCAACTGAACTACATATAAAACATAACAGAACAGTTAGTCTGTCGGTATAAATATTTTAGCGCCAAAACAAAAGCCCCACCAACCATAACTTCTAAAGAAATAAACCAGTAATCTCAATCCCCCCTATGGTGTGACTGGCACTTGGTACATTCTGATTGTCCACTTCCTGTATTTAAGAGCCCTGCTTTAAGGCCATCTTTTTCTCAGGCCTGATAAGATGTCTCTTCAGCAGCAGCAACCACCCTCAGCACTGTAACTGGTAAATAAATAGAAATTAGAACAGCTTATGACAAATTTATCAAATGATAAGAAAATGACTCCATTAAGAGTGAACTATAAAGAAAACTAAGGTGTGTACAGGAGGGTTAGCAGTATTTATATCAGCTGTGCAGCAGGTGCGGCCATCACAATCATGATTCACTGGAAAAGCTGGAAAACAGTAAGCCAAACATGAGTTTTTGGATGCATTTTTAGTTCCACATCTTTTTAAATACAATGTCAACCCTAGAATGTTATCTCAGATACTGTCACCTCTGCCACCTTTGTAAAGTTACTCTCCCTGAAGCTATACATCAGTGTTATATTATGCGTCGGGGGACGCTGTAAACCGCTTGTTGACTTTTTTGGCTGTAGGGGACAGACGTTTATGAACACACATGTACAGGTGCTCCTCTAAGGCAAAAAATAATTCTGAAATTCAGTGGCAGTCCCTTTTTATCAGAGCTGCAATCACTGTATGTGTAGGCTATCTGGCTACCCGTGCAATCCCTTTAAGGAACAAGTGCATAAGCAGGTTTTTCAACAGAGATAAAAGACTGACCTGGAAGACTGTACTGAAGAACTGTGAGGATCTGATATATTAGATCAGTTGTGGAGCATGTTCGGGTGACCTATTTTTTTGTAAACAATGAAATGTGAACTTAGAAATGCGTTCCTCCAGACACAAAGCAGCAACAGGGAATAACATCTTTCTGAGCCAGCTCTAACCCCTGACCAACTATGTACTCTCGTCTGCTCATGAAGTATTCCTTTCTAATAATACAGTTCAGATGTCATCTATTGTGAGTCCTAGGTGGGCTGCTGTATAAAAGCCAAGAGTATCTGACCACCTTGTCTGACAGGGCTAGTTTTATACAGAGGTTTTGCAAAGTAAAACAATGTTATTTCAAAACCAATTTGATACCCCTTAAGAATTAGGGCAATGACTTAGAAAGGAAATTCAGTTCAGCTAGAACAGCCTTTTCATGTATAACCTTTACTATGGAGGCTAGGCTTTCGGTTCAGTATGTTTATTTCTTGGTTTGCTTGTCTGTTTGTCAGCAGGATTACGGAAAATCCTCAGGCCTGGTTTTTGTGAAAGTTGTTGTAAGGGTCTACGGTGGGCCAAGAAAGAACAGATCTGAATACACAAATTATTTTTCACTTCTGTTAACAATGCGAGATGGGGCATTTGGCCTTGGCGAAAGTCTGCGCTTTAAGAGTGCCCTTGTGGTTATGATGAATGTTATGAAGCTAAACATTAGTAAAGCAGGTGAAAATTTACCGTCATAGAGCTGTGGGTCTGTATCGAGAGTATTTCTGGGTTCTACTCCAGATGTTAGACATGCATAGATTACTTGTTGTGGTGGAATGAGAGCCTATAGTGGCGCTCAGAGGTAGAGTGGATCATCCACCAATTGGAAGATCAACAGTACAATCCCTGGCTCCCTCAGTCTGAATTTCAAAGTTTCCTTGGGCAAGATACTGAACCTCAAATTGCTCCCGATTGCTGCTCCACCGGTGTGTGAATGGTTACTGAAGCCCCTTTTACACTACCAGATTTTCCGTGAATGTTGGGCCGGCAAGCTGCGAGCGTTTAGACACACAGAGCCTGATTGGCTAGTTGATCCGAGGTGCCCAATTTTCTGCCTCGTAGGGTAGTCTTATTGGCGGAACCCGTTTAGTTTAAAAAGACCAAGGCAGCCTTCCGCAATGGGAGGGGCTGTTGAAGACAGGTGGGAGGAGCTGTTGATGACGCCACATGTGCGACCCACTGGCGGTGGATAAACAGGAAACAGCTGATAGCAGGAATTAGCGAGCAGCTAGTAGCAAGAAGGAAACGCAAACCGTAGGCGGCATTTTGCCGCACTGCCCAATTTTGTTTTTATACTGCCAATGCTGAAAAAATGACTGATTGGGCTTTCCCGCAAATTTGCACAATTCCTGTTTAAAAAGGGCTTGAGTAGCAGGTGGCACCCTGTATGGTTACCCATGCAACCCCCTGTTGAATCAGATTCTTAATCTCAATGTGACTACCCTAAAAACACAAGGGTTAGGTAAAACTAAATACAACATACATTTTAAGATTCTGTTATCCTGTTTGTCTGGGGAGCTCTCATGTTTCTCTTGTGAGGCCATCTTTGGAGGCGTGTAGTCCCTGTTTTTTTCTGTTCATTCAGCGAATGTCAAAGTGATATCTGACATCACTCTGACATTTGCTGAATCTTGGGAAAATTATGCATCTCACTTCTGTAATCCGTCAACTTCAAAAACACTGATTTGCCAAGAGGGAGTACTACATTTATAGGTCAGCAAAGATGACATAGTCTCCTTGCAACTCTGTCTCCCAGGAGCAACGTTAGTATTGCAACTAATTTGCAAAAAGCGATTGTATGTCTACTGGCAATTTTTGGCCCCAATGTAGTGCAAGGTAGTTGCAGGAAATGTGGGTAGATTAGTGAAGTGCTTGACTTCAGCACCATAGACTGGCATTTGTGTCCCTTCCCCTGATGTAATTTAGTGTGTTTTAAAAAATGTAATGATGCTTTATTTTATGTTTATCAAATAGCTTCCTCTTACCTCACCAATGTTTATTATTTATCGAAATAAACCTCAAAATATACACGTCACAATTTGGTAACCACATGTGGATATTGAAAGGCAAACAAATTTTGTATTTTACAATATTGTGTTCAGATACTTCCCCAAAGCATACAAAGCTAATACAAAATAACCGTGTATCAATTTATTTCTCAGGAAAAACTGTGGGATTTTGTTTCTGACTGACGCAGGATGTATACAGTTTTTAAGGCACAAATGATGTGTTTACGGCTCTCTTGTTTTTAACAGCAGTTTTGGTTTGTCATTGATTTGACTCCATAAAGTAAAACAACTTTTATTACAGAAAAAAAGCTGCTTGGTTCGACTGTCAGCTTGTTAAAACACAGCAAATTAACCACAATTTTATCCTGCTGTGCTTTTATTCCTGCAGAAGAAAGTGGATTTCCTGTGGTCTTATGTGAATGACCTCGCAGACCAGAACCAGGTGCTGCTTCAGACCATTGAGGATCTGCAAAAGGAGGGTGACCACAAGGTTTCCAATTGGGGGATGAAGCTACGCACTTCTGATTGTAATTTTGACGTAAGGTTTTATAGATGTTTTTATAGCAATTTACCTAAATGAAGTAGTTGGCCCAGATAGAGCATCGCTGTTTTCTTTGATATTTCTGTATTTTCAACAAATTTACAGCTTTCTTTACTTCCTTGATAAATGTGTGTGGCATCAGCAGAACCATCTGCAAGAAATACAGTCAGGATTTTAATACATAAAGACTTTAAGAGACACACAGTATAGCTACAATGGCAATTTTTTTTAAAATACACAGTATATTTTGGAGCACAGGACCTACAACTTGCAGATATGACATGACTTTACTTGTGTGCCCACGCATGTATGAAACAAGAGCAATAAATAGAAAAAGTAAAGAAAAATGTGGCTCAGCTGTCCAGGTGAAACCCTGCAAAGATCTGCACCATGAATTTAGGTGCAAACCCAACATGTAACCTTTGGATACACACAAATAAATGTACTAACTTAAATGGCCTTCCTGTTTAACCAAGGGCATTTGCTTAGTATTCAGCAGTAAGTGGAGAAGCACATGTCAATAGAGTAAAATGTCCACTTATAAATACCATCTATACACAAATATCAAGCACAAGAAAAAACAAGAGAGTGAGAATAACAGCGCATTACTTTTTTCCCCCTGCTCTGCTCTGTCTATCTCCAAGATCCTTTGTGCACACTTCTTGAGGCCAAGGCCTCTTCGACTTTACAGAATCCAATCAGTAGAAATCACACTGAATATGGTTAACAGTTAAGTCCATGAAAATCCCTCATTGTTTAGATGGAGCAATATCAGCATGCGGAATAAAGGCAATGTAGAAAAGCAATTAGGACAAGCAGGGAGCCGTGCAACATTTTTTTCTGTTTTCAATGGTAGGAATTCTTTGTTGATAGCTGGTGTTAAAGGTATACTATGCAGGATTGCCGGTTGCTGTTTGTAAACATACCTGCCAGCAAAAGTAATAGTGGAAGCCATTCCCACATTCGCTCTTGTGCGGCGTCTCGCCTCCGTATTTGTGTTTTTCGACGCTGTGCCTCTTGGATGCCTGCTGCATTTGTGTTTTTCGACGCTGTGCCTCTTGGATGCCTGCTGCTTGTCCTTACCTTTTCGTAAAGCCTTGACCTCACCTGAGCACTGTGGGGGTACAAACGTCCCCAACACAGAAAATAAGAAAATACAGGCAGAGGGCAGGAAAATACACTGCCACACACTTCTAATGGGTCATAAGTGATGATTGAGAGGGATTACTTCTGCATGAGTCTAGATGTGTCTTTTTATGACAATCCTGCTTAGTATATCTTAAAAGATACGCTGAACTCATCAAGATAATGGATACTGAGAAATGAGTCAAGCAGAGGAAAGCCCTCTGTTTGTGGACCCAAGAAGAAGAAATCATACATTACCATTCATTCCAGTGGACTGGAGGTGCAAAGCTGTGTGCAGAAACACTCTACCAACATTTTTTCCCTATTTTTAAAGATTGCATCAACACAAAGCAAGACTATAAAGACATCATCACTCTATGTAGTGACCTTAAGGTATTGTTCCATTTCAGTTACGGTCAGGCTTCCATCAACATTCGCTCCTCTGAGTGGATTTTGCACACAGAAAAGTAATTATGGCCTTTTATACATCAAAGTACTTATCTGCTATTATGGAGAAGGTCAGAGGGCTAGCTTTGTTTGCTCTCTGCACTGGTTACAAAGGTCATGGTAATACAATGCTTTGCATTTTCCAACATTCAAAGCTTTCCATTTTTAACTTTCATCACTCTAAAAGTTAATTTTCTTCAGTGGCACTGCTTTAGCAACAAAAAAAAAATAAAAAAATACCGGCATCTGTACAGTTCTTCTTTCCTCTTTCTCTTTTCTTTGCTGCAAACTATAGTGCAACACATCCTAACTTACCAGTGACAATGGCCAAGACCTTTTTCTCATTTTCACATTGAACTGGAGGCACTTTATTAATTTATTAAGCTCTCTTCTAGATTAGATAAAAAACAGCTCAAGAGGAAAAGGAGAAGAAATATTTTTTAAAACCTAATTAAATGACATTCTCTTAGCTGCTAAATGTCCTTCATTTTACAGTTGTAAAATTTTGTTATTTGTGACAACAACTGCGTCTTTGGGCAGCCAAAGAGACACAGTGTGAGGGTACATAACAGATTGTTGCTGCCCCATCGACCCATCTTCCGAGCTTTTGAATCTCCATTTTCACCCGTCTTAAACGATGCTCTCGCTGTCTGTTTATGCTACTTTGTATGTTTTCAGGGTCTATATTGGTAAACAAATACAAACAAATGGACTGCTTCACTCAACAGTCTATTAGGATAGCCAGGGGACAATAGTGTGTTTCTGCTCTGATGTCCATAATGTGAAATCCAATCAAATGAAGAGCATTTAGAGCTACTTATGGACCGTTCCACCATGTAAACGATGCAATGAGCTCTGTAATAGGAGCTTGGCTAACGTCTGATTGAATCGTAGTGTATGGTCTTGTTGATGCACAATAGGGTTGAACTGTAATGGACACTAAGCAGAGTTTGTTTTGTGGTCATAATGTCATGAAATCCAAGGCTTGTGTTCTCTGTTCTAGACTGCTGCAATTAGCCTGTTGTCTATTTGTCATCCATTGGCAGACGGATGTAGTATCTCCATGTTCCCTGTGTACAATATGAATTAAACAGTTCTTTGTTAATAATATGTCTATTTTAACCTGTGGTTACAAGACAGTACCTTCAGTATGTCTGAGTTCAGTTTGGTCTGGAAGTTATACAGGAATCATTTTAAAATCTGTGACACTATTGTCCAGGCTTGATAAACCCCACTGCACTGGTGCTTCATCCTGCTAAATTTACTCTAGTAATTCTTTATGACCAAAGTTATTATACTGAGGTACATTTCATCTCATCCTAGTAGTGCAGTATTCATTGTCACAGGTTGTTATGGATTTTGAAAGACATACAGAGGTGTATAGTTCGTCGTCCTAGTGGACTCCTGAACAGCTTTGTTTCACTCAGAGAATCTGTAGTAATTTAGGATGTAGACTCCCAGTCCTTGCGGTGCTCTTGCCAGTATCAGTTTCTACAGTTGGATGTTTTTCCAGCCAGTGAAAAAATGCACGGAAAAACCTTCTTTGTCTCATTTGGTTACAATATAAAGCATTATTATGAGCGCTGGGGAGTTTTTGGAAACTTCCTCATAGTCATTTCCCTCAGTCCTCTGGTTTATATTCTTACTGGACGGTCATTTTGGCAGCTCAGGGATTAGTAATCACACAATGCAATAAAATTGGCACTTTATTGATCTCTGCAGAAATGTTTTTTCCACTCGCGTTCTTCCAGGCAGGTCAAAGGCACAAGGGCAGCTACAGAACAGCTTCTGGAGCTGGCAGGGATTCAGTATGTTGCTTGAAGACACTTTTGGTGGCCAGATGGTGGCCAACTTAAGGTTTCAATGACAGTTGGAGGATGAATAAAGCGCTCGCCTTTTAATTTCAGACGTATAATTAGGAAAACACAAATAGCCAGTCTTAAAACTTAAAGGGATACTTCAACCCCCAAATGACCACAATTACTCACCCTGTGTTACGTTGAATTCGTGAAGGAAACTTTGTTTTTCTTGCAAGCCTTTGGTGCATGAAAACTCCCAAAATGGAGAAGATTCTTGATGAATTGAAGTCTGTGTTAAACACCACAAATCTATATAAAAACTGTTTATAATTTCTCACACAACTTGTGCAGTATAATCCAAGTTTAATTTATACATTCGTATGCTGAGGAACTCCCAAACACAAACATTTTCGCTAAAGCCTTATTATTCAAAACACTTCTGCATAAACAGCACAGACGCACATCTCGTCCGTGCCTGAGACTGTTTATGCAGAATGTTCAGGGTGAGCAATTGCAACACATTCTCACTCTGACCTTGTCACATATTGGTGTTCGGTCATGGACCTTCCACGTCCAGATACAATGTGAAAGGTATCCTGGGTAAGTTGGGCCGCCGTGTCAAGTTCTGCCTGTTACATGCATCGTCTTCTTTGAAGTTACAGTAACGTCTTAACAGGAAATTTACCATCTACATACAGTCTCTTTCAAAATAAACGCACTACGTCAGTACAACAACACGAACTGATGTTTTTTTTCTTTAACAACAAATGAACGTGGTTGGGTCTAGGAAAAACGAACAGGACATGGCTTTATAATCTTACGGGACCTTCAGCACCGCTCTACTGGGAGAAAGTTGGTGTTCGGTGTCCTTCACATTCGTTCTTGTCCTGGCACGTTTCCCCATGATGCTGCCGAGTGCTGTTAAACTATAACGGCAACCGGTCGTGTATCATGCCGACGTTAAAGGAGGGCATTTTCATCAGTGTCTGACACCGCAAGTCACGGCCTAAGCGCCGGATTTGACGACTTCGGAGTGAGACCGGGTTCGCAGTTCATATACAAATGTTCATTTAGAGAGGTGAGGTATTCCTTGAATATGTCAGTTCATGTCATACTGTATTTTTGCTTCAATGAGAGCAGGCTGCAGATGGTATAAAGATTGATTGGTAGCGAGTTGTTCGTCGTACTCTTTTGTCCAAAGCTAGAGTTTGACTCGGGTCTGTGAAGAAAGATCTGAAGTCAGACTTAAATGCACAACCATTAGCTAAGTCCTAGTTTTTCTTTCCTGTTATTTCTTGGTCCTTCATGTCTGTGTTAGCATCCATCCTTTGATATGTCTTTGTGTCTATTGGCTATTTTTCATGATTTGTGTGTGTGTGTGTGTGTGTGTGTGTATCATGTGCAGTCTGTGTGTGTGTGTGTTTGTCTGTCGGGTGGATTTTTTAATTCCCAGAGTTTAGCCCCTGGCCTGCAGGGCAGTGTGGGGGGACTGTGAAGGCCTGAGGGGGATCAGTGTAGATCAGAACAGATCAGCAGGGATCATTCGGGATCACTGGCCCTCTCTTTGATCCACTCATCCTGCCATTTCACCATTCCCACACAATTCTCAAATTATTACCATACTAGCCATATTCAAAACACCCACATGTTAGTAAACACATTTTTTTGCGACCGGAGATGTGTGGCACTCTGTTGTGCCGCAGCTTAAATTGAAAGTATCCCATTTTCTATGCTTGTTAGCTTTCCTTGTTTATAAGAGACAGGGTTAACAAAGAAGACCTAATTTATTTTGTCTTATTTGTATCTGAGAAGAAACAAATGGGTTATAACAAGTGTCGACTACAAATTTGCTAACTGAATGCCGGGAATGTCTCCAGCTGTGATGAGAGTCTCCAATTTTTTTTGTGTGTGTGTGTGTGTGTGTGATTCACAAAGTGACTATTTATGACGTTCCCCATAAACCACAGAACATGGGGCTATTAAAATGCTCAGGAACCAAATGAGAAAATTGGTCTCATGACTTAATCCATGCTAATGAGAACATCATTTTTCCTGTCATGTGGAGCACCCTCCGTAGTAGCACTCTTAAGACCCATTTCAACAAAACAGTACATAAAAGAAGAAGTCTGTAAGTTATGGCGTAGCTGTTGGATGAAAACTTTTGTTGGAATTAGGACAAACAGCCCTCTTTTCAGAGTGACCGCAGCTTTCTGAATTCATACAGTGCGCGGCCACACATGCAGACGCAATAAAATCAGCTTTAATCTGTTTCCATGTCGCAGCAGTGCCACGAATATGTGTATACCCATTTTACCAGCGAGATTCTGATAGCATTATTCATATGCACTTTAACTATAACTGATAAAGTAGACTGGCTAGCCTGTATGCTATCCATGCTTTGGACATAGTGCACAGAAGCTTAGTGACTGCTCTGTTCCAGTCAATGAGAGAAGGTGGAAACTCAATTCAGGTCTGCATTAAAAACAATCTCTGAACTGTGTGACCTTTATCACCCCCTCCTCTCTCTCACACACACTCACACACACACACACACACACACACACATATCGTTTGCTTGTGTAGCAGCAGCTTGGATGGAGAGCAGGGGAGGTCAGGGGGTTGTGATGGTTGACTATGCTAATGCTGTTGTTAATGACTTTGCTGTGAGTGATAATTGATCGTCTTCATTACCATATTAACTTCACTGCCCCCACCCTTCCCAGACCCCCCCACCCTCTACCTCCCAGCCCTCGGTCTGTATGCAGTAATGCATGCCCCCGTTTGATCTTTCAAATAATGAACTAATTAGCTTAATTAAAATCAATAGAGGTGCCAATACCAGGTTAGACATTTCAGGGATGCCGTCTCTATCTGCAGGGAGAGGAATTTGCAGACAGGGAGGGTGAGAGAGGATGGATGGCCGGAGGTAAGAGCAATACATAAACATCAGGAAGGGTGGGAAAAGGTGAGGAAGCAATACATAAACATCAGGAAGGGTGGGAAAAGGTGAGGAGTGAGAGGAGGAAAAGCAAGACAGAGGGACACATGTGGGGACAAACGGAAAAAGAGGAAGCAGTAAATTGAAAAGAGAGAATGAGATAAACAAAAATAAGGCGAGATGGGTATGTACAAGCAGATGAAGATCTCAGTGGGATAATGTAGGTAAAAATGTAAAAATGAGTGGATAAGGGCGAAGACAAGAAAGCATGAGGGAAAGGGACAGAAAATATCCGAGGAAAGGCGGGAGCCACAGAGAGGGGAAACTAAACGAGAGAGAGAGAGAGGGCGAAAGAGGTTCCTAATGCTGATTTATGAGTGCTTGACGGTCGTTAGCTGGAATAAATGGCTTGTAGGAGTGGCTGCAGCATTACTCCCTGTACAGGATACTAAGTGCATTGTAAGGTCAGCCATAAGGCCAAACTTACATATGTAGTGCTCTGCCCTTGTAAACCTTTGTTAATATATCAGCCACAGGATGGAACTGTAACTAGTCCATCTGATACGACTGGATGACTGCGACTCCCTAACCTGGATGGTAATTATTTTATTTCACTTTGATTTTGAGAATAAATGTATGCAGTATGTCATACTGAGATCAGATATCAGGCTGATACTGACTCAAATAAATGGATCGGGAGCAGTGAATATGGGGCCGACCAATTCAGCTCTATGCTTACATATGATTACGTGTGTGTGTTGTGTTTCATACTGGAATTTTTAAATTCCTGTTTCTGTTTTGACCAATTTGTCCCTGCATTTAAAAGGTTCATGGCACTGTGACTGGCACTTTACCTGCTTCTGACATTTGATGAATTAAACAATAATGAAATGCAAAAATCGAAACAGATGAACTGCAAATCAAAAAGTTATTTGCCGCCCTACAACAGTCCATGCTGTAGCATTTTTTGCAGTGTTTTGTAGACTTAAGCCCTATTCGGACAGGGTTTGGTTTAACGTGGAGACATAGGGTAAAGTAATTATTAACAGGGATTTTAGTGCCGTCCGAACATGCCATGTCTGTAATCATTACTACGACTTTTACCTTTTACCATTGTTCCGCGTTTACAACTAGTTTTCCACGTTTTTTCAATGATGGAGGATGCTTGAAGAAGCATTCGAATGATTGCCTAGCCCTGGGAGACCAATCAAAAAGGTCAAGAAGAAAGCACTTTTCAGAGCCATGAGACTTGTGGTTGTGTTAGGTAGGCCTAATATAAATCCATATAGCTAATCGTTGTGTACACACAATCCTGATCATGGGCAATATTTCATGATGGGCTAATCATTAATTATTACTACACATATAGGAAGCAACGTAGCACGCACATGCCGACAGAGAGGTGACGCCAGGGCGCAAAACGAGTTACCACTCCCATCTCTGGTAGAATTACGGAGATTTCTTGTCCTGTGCGAATCAGACATTTATGTTACAGACATCCTGTAGTAAACTGACATTAGTCCACATCCCTATGTAAAACTAATCCCGTCCAAATAAACCTGCTAGCTGTGGCATAAAAGTTTATTATGCATATGTTTTGCATAACCTATAACCAGGCGGACACCTGCCATTATAGGTTTGGTACCTTACAAGATTATAAGTGAGGTTTATATATACATTTCCTAAACATTCTGCAATAATCGGTGCAGTAGGAAATTTTATTTGTAAAGCAGCTGCCAGTAGAATCTGAAAATGATGACTTGGTGATCACTCGTACCTCTTTACAATCAAGTCTTGCATCTTTGTTGTAAATCCGACCCCTGCTCTGCAGACTGCACAGATGCAGCATATAGTATCTTCTCAATATGGCACAAATAAAAAGCTCTGAATGTAAGGCAGTAGATGTGTTTTTCCTGTAGGCTATCATCATAGTTGCATCACTTTACACTTGCATCAAGTTCACTCCGGACATAATTAAAGTCCACATTTTTAGTCTGCACTCTCTCTAAACATGTAGCTCTTGACACGGTAGAACAAGATGCTGGCGTGTTCCTTCCAGTCACCATCACCACGAGTTGCATTATCCTATTTTTTCCCCCCTATTCCTCGCTTTCTGTTGTGATCTGGTGACTCACGCACACACGTTCCTGCTTTTGTTTTTTCTCCTCTGTTGCTTTCAGTTGACCTAGCTCCAGACAAAAGGAACAGAGGGGAGTGGAAAAATGGAATGATTGCGTAAATGGGTGGCTATTTTCAGATAAAGAAGAAACAAGAAAAGCGAAAGTGAGGTGGGGAAGAGGGGGGGGGAGCAGGGAGGAGGATGCGTGGGTGAGGGGCAAGTGGATGAGACAGGAGGAGACAAGAGGATGTGACGAGGTCGGAGTCTGGATAGGAAAGGATAGAAACGGAGGGGAAAGGAGAGAGGAACGGTGACAATAGAGGAGAGAAAGTGAACCGATTCTACTAATAACTGTTGCTGTCATAAGTTTTCTTTGTTTCTTTCTTACAGTAGAAGTATTGCGACCCTTTCTACTTTTAATATTACTAGTCCGACAAGTACTTCTACTTGTATAGCTCTGCCACTACTACCATTTTCTCTCCATCGTCTCACAGTGACGGAAATTTTGCGACTAGATTCCACATCCTTGCCTTCTCTACTGGAGACTGCCATGTGATCGCTTTGGAAGTATCAGCACTGCTTGTTATAGACAGAGCACCTTCTATAAAAATGCATTTGCATATGCCTGTTCTGTTTGTCTTAAAACTGAGTGAGAAAACTAAGCAATGTGATGCAACATCCATGTAACCTACTCTCTGTTTCTCTCACTCTCGTACTTCTTTTTCTCTCATTCACGCGCTCCGCTGATTTTGACCATTACTTTAAATGGTAGATTTCCTCACCACTCTATAATGGCATGGTTGTATTACACATCAACACACACACAAACACACACAGAGACACACACGTACACATATGCACATGAGCCCTCCCCCTAACAAATGAGTTTACCGTGGTCATAACCTTCACAGGGCTCATTATCATAGATTGCAGGCCTTTTCATAAAGCTGAGACCACTAGTGACGGATTACTAACGGGATGGACACACACACACACACACACACACACACCCACACACACACACACACACACACACACACACACACGCACAAACACTATGATCCGTAATGAGACCTTATTCCGGACACCCAACCCAGCTGCCTGTAAATTACAGCCGCCACTCTGCCATACATACTTAATCAGCTAATGTTGTTTTATTCCTTATTATTAATTTGCTCCTGTTTCTGATTTATCTAAAGCGCTCTGCATCACACCAATATTTTGTCTCCTTTACAGTTCAGAGAGGCAGAGAGAGAGAGAGAGTAGGCCGTGTGCTTATTCATGTACTTAGGGGATTGCATCGGTAATGAATGGACTGGCTGTTTAGGCATACACAACGCAGCCTACTACTCACCTTAATAATGTAAGCAGGTCGTAACTCCTGCTAACCCAAGGGTATATAAGGCATGCACACGCAGACACACACACACACACACACACACACACACACACACACACACACACACACACACACATATTTCACTCTCCCAAACACACAGCCTACCTGTATTAGCGGCTGACCTCTACGTGTGCCAGGTCTTCTCACTGTCACATTGCAGCTACATTAGAATATGAATGTTTTGTGATTGGGAGAGAAAATCTTGTGTGTATTTCTGATGGTGTGCCTTTCTCTATGTTGTCTAAGGGAAACACAACTAAGCCCACTTTATTTTAATTAATAAGAGATAAAATATACTATATACTGGGGTTGAACCGAAAACTTGGATTACACAATTATTCAGTACAGATAATGTACTTTATAAAAATACGAGTACTATACTAATAAAATTTGTCAATATCTGTACTCGTGATAAAGAGAAATCCTCATTAAGGTAACTGTGTTTAATATGTTATTCTTTTAAACGAGGCTTCATTCTGAGATTGTTCTGTGAGTACTTTTCCAATAAATAATAAATATAGCTATAGATACAGACACAGAGAAATTGTGAAGACAATATAGCCTCCAAAAAAAATAGCATTTTAAGTCTTGTGTGTGATTTATCCTGGCTTCATATGAGCAGAGGAAATCTCTGCTTGTCACTAGGCTAATTTATACAATGTAAAATGCCATAGGCTTGTGCTAATAGCGTTAGCATGTCACATTTGTTTGGAAAAGGTGTTTAGTATAAGACAGTTGTTCTGTCAGTGAACCTTGTGGGTTGTGATGGAGCCAAATGTTGTAACGTTACCTTTGTTAAATGTTGCTGTTGTCCCTGGCTTCATATGAGAAGAGAAAAAAGTCTGCTAGCCACTAGGCTAATTTATACAATGTAAAATGCCATAGACTTGTGCTAAAAACATTAGCATGTTGTATTTGTGGGGAAAATGTGTCCAGATGAAGACAAGTATTTGTGAATGCTGCGAGTTATAGTGAAGCTGATTTGTGTACTTGTGTTTGAAATTGTCGCTATTTAGCCATGTTTAATGTGTGTTTCATGTGTGTTTTAGGTGTGTTTAGAATCAACTAAACTTTACAGCACTTCACAGAAACCCTACCGCTGACTAGTGTTTAGCAGGTGTAACTGCAGAGTGACACAGACACACCACCGCACATGTATAAATGCTCACAACGGTATAGGCCACATGCGTAAGCTACAGCGGTCTGCCACACAAGTATAAATCCCCCTTAACACGCAAAAGTATGCAGCGCTATCCCTCCTGCATCAGTTTCGGATGTGCAGGGACAGCGTATTAATTTACACCTGTTACAGGCGTTGTCTCTTTTCAAAATAAGCTTCCATTTTCACAGGACATTTGGACTTTCTGCTTGTTTAATGCATGCAGTCTTTCTCACGATAAACTTAGAGTTTGTTACTAATGTAATACAAGGTAGCATAGTATGCTACAAGTACTAGCACACTATTGTAAGGCAGGTTTCTCTCTCCTGTCTTACCTATAAACGTAGATACTGAATTAACTATCAGAGGGCTGTGGGTGAAGTCAGAGCACGGGGACAGCTTCTCTTGGTAACTTGATCCACTTTAATGTCCCCAAAAAGAACGTAGGAAAACTGAACATCGACACAACAGTGGCATCTCACATCTTACATATATCACTCCGCCAAACTTAATCATAACTCTCATTGCCTGCACGTAAGCTGCGCGATATTAAATAGTTCCAAATTTAGCGTAAAGAGCAAAATAGAATATATAAACAATATATGAATGTAGTTAACATTAAATCATGTAGATGCAAAATAATGAACAGAGATAAACAAGACAATCTGCTGGATATGTCCTCACAAAATTAAATCTCATCTCACACTATGTTGTTATCAAAATAATGTGAATTTTTGGTTTCACACGGAACACAAACAGCTGGCTGCTAGGTGAAAGTCCCAAGTTTGTTTGACCATCCACTTCCCCTCTCGCCCATCCTGTGCAGACTCCTGCTGCCGCCTGCTGCATTTTATACTGCTGCTAAAGGTTGCCACTTTGTGTTGGCACCTGACGCTAAGGGCCACTGAACGAATGTCGCTATTTGATGAGTTAGAAGTGAGACCTTGTGAGTCTTTCAAAAAAATGTTGATGCTTAAATCAGATTTTATTCTACTTGATTTTTTTGTGTTACAACACACTTAATACTTTTCTATCATTATTGTTCAATCTATAAACCATTAAAATACAAAGTAACTTTACATTCTTAGAAAAGGTTTTACAGTAAAGTCAAGAACGAAGAAAGAACGTAACAAGTCTGTCTGTGTTTATCATTTGTTGTCTGGCGTATTTTAAAGTGGTGTCCTAAAAAAGCAAGTTGTTCACTCAGCAGACATGAAGGTATCCAGTCCGCCTGCATCACACATCAAATATTAACTTCACATATAATGGACTGAATCTCGTCTCCCCATCCGCTCCAGCTCCTCTTTTTGGATGCTTTTGCGTGTATATTTTGGTACCCTGCATTCATGTAAACATAACACACACGTACTTAACACTAGCATATGCATAATTGAAACACACACACGCAAGCTCACACTTAAAGCACACACACACAAAGAGACACGCATATGCTCACACACAGCGCTGTGTGCTGACCTGTGAGTCACTGCCGTCAGCATTGATTTCCTTTTCCCAGAGTGACCCCTGTCACCGCGGCGATAGAGTGGCCGATATTTCACCAGTATGGCCGGGTCCCTCTCTTTCTCCCAAGACGTCTTTCTTGTTCTCCTTGTGTAAGTCGGACTCTTTATCTCTCTGTGTACTGTGCGTCTCCCACTTTCTCTGTTCAACTCCCCTCTTTTCCTTTGTTCCCGTCTGTTTATTCTCTTTTTTAATAGCCCCCTGTGATAAAAATGCAAGGTCACCTTACTGTTTCTTGCTCCATTCGTTTATATTTTTCATTTATGTTCTTGTTTTTATACAGATACAGTATGAATTGACCTCGCAACAACAGTTTTGACCCATGTTTTTCACCCGTCCCCCACAAACCAATGTTCAGGCACATAAAGGGACAGAGAAAGACGGGCAGGCGGGATAATGGCAGGGTTATTTGAGTCTAAGGAGTCGTACTGTATCTGGGAATGAATAGAAGACTTTGTAGGTCTGCGTGTACGCTTTTATCTACGAACTGTACTTTCTTCATCTCAGTATCGTTCTGTCAGAGCGAGCGACTTCCTGTGCTACTGTCGCATCAAATGTATTTTTTTTCTAAATCCCCCAAAGAGGACAGCTGAATTATTAAGTCATTAGAGTAATCGTATTTCAAATTCCATCTTGATTCTTTCCTCTATATTTGATTTTGTCAGCTTTTTGATTTGATTTTGGTGATTTGTGTGCAGTTGGTCCTGCTTTGATGAGCAAAACAGAAAGCAGAGACATTTTTTTTCCTTTAATAATATTGTGTACAGTTGCACACGCTTTCTTTTTTTAAATGTCTTGTCCTTTTTCTTATGACATTGTCATGTTGCCGTGGTCATCAAGATGCAAAGTCCAAGCAATTAGTTAGGGCTTTCAAACCTGTAATCTTGTCTACCGTATTTTCCTGTATTTAACAGTCTGTAATTGATAAATAGAAGTTAAAGTTGTATTAAAGTGAAAATTTAACTGTGTGAATATGTCAGAAGCAAGTATTGTGTATGCTTTTTCCCTTTTTACAACATTACATAACATACTAGTCCATACCCATTGAGTGCACAGTTGCCCATGTACAGTTTCACATGGTGTGTGTTTGGGATACAGGTCATAGGAAATTGCAGATTAAATAGTCAACTGAACCCATTAAGAAGAGCAATGTATTCAGACAGAGGTTTTGAAAAACGTGGGACAGACAGAATGACTGACTGACAGAATGACACACTGACAGTTTCTGTGATTATGTACAGCATAC
>NC_065516.1:24744178-24824351 GCF_006386435.1 Epinephelus moara | reverse complement strand
AGTTTCATGCAGATCGGTCAAACTTCCTAGGAAGAGATCGGTTTTAAGTGTTTTTCAAAAAATTCAAAATGGCGGAAAATCTGTATAACCGGAAGGTATAGGTTCTTGAGGCAAATTTGTTCCTCATGAGGAGAGGCATCTCTGTGCAAAGTTTCATGTCTCTACGACATACGGGGCATGAGATATGCCCATTCAACGTTTGCAATTTCAGTCGGTTGCTATAGCGCCCCCCTTTGGCCAACTGATGTAATATTGCTTCACTGGCATCCTCCCATGACCCTCTACCACTGTGCCAAATTTCACATGGATTGACCAAGTCAGTGAGGAGAGAAAAACGTGGAACAGACACACAGACAGAGTTTTCGTCGTTATATAGTAACATATTAAACTACTTGGTGTAATGTAATCCATACCTTAAGCTGTACACAACCTCCTCAGGTCCATTACAAATGAATAATCATTGCTGCACATGCCCGATGTGACTAAAGATCTGTATATCATCTTTCCCAGGTATCTGAGGGTGATCTGAGGACTTTGTTGCTGGATGAGCTTGTTGGACCTGCAGCTCACATCCCACACAGGTACGCATGGTTACAGGCTGACTTCTAATCATTATTAGTTCCTCAGCCTCCCTCCTCATCAAAAAGGCAGCTTTTTTTCCCAGGAAAAGTTTACTCTTGACTCAAATAACTAATAACTTCTTTATAATAACTTCATGAATCGACCACACACACAGTCACACACACACACACGCACAGGTCCCCCAGTGTAGAGAGAGGTAACAGAGTTGGCCTCGGGGATTCTGTCTCTCCTCGGGGAGGTTGAGCTCCTCGGGGAGTCGCTGGAACACCACTGTCCCTATGGCAATATGCAAATCCCTATATGATATTTCCCACCATGCAGTGCTCCAAGGCCCCTAAAGACTTGTTCCGTTTCTACTTTAGACCTTTCTGGAAAGACAGAAATCTTATTTTAAGTTTCACACATTTTCCACAAAACTAATGAAAGGAGCATTTTCTGCATCTAAATCTTCATGCTCATACATATGTACCTATTGCAGGTTTTTTCCCATCACTAGCTAGACACCTGGACTCACCAGACCAGGGAGGGGTTTGATATGAAAATGACTCGAGTTCCAGTAATACCCATTGCTCGCTGAAGTTAAAGTTACCTGCTGTCGATCATTAATATGTTAAGCTTAGCAGCCGAGCACACCCTGTTCCTGTCAGTCAAAACTATCCTGCAAATAAAGTATTGAAATCAATGGAGCTAATATAACAACTGCACACTTTAATACTTCTTCACATCAACTTTCCTTTGATGTCTTGCGCTGGCATCATGAGCAAAGCAGAAAGCAGAGTAATAGATTTCTGTCAGATACAACATCCTAGACGCTGACATTGTGATAAATTGACTGATTTCCAAACATAGGGATAATATTGCAGTCAATATTGTTTTTTTTATTTTTTAGAAGCTGTCATATGAAAACTAAGAACACATCCAAATACGGTCGGAAGTAACCAGTCAGTAGTTTGACAGCCCGCAGTGCAGCCAATTAAAGCACCAAGCGAAGCAGGAATCGGTGGTCTGGCACAATGTGGCACAATTGAGTTTTCGGCTGTACGGGGTTTCTTTGCCAATCCTGCAAAAAAGGCACTGAAGGGCGTGATGGATCCTCAGTCAGCGCGCTCGCTGTCAGAGACGTGGGGATTTGCATCACACCTTGAGCGTTTTAAATGGCTGCACATATAATAATAATAAAAAAAAAAATGAAATAAATGAAATGAGTAAATCAGGTCTCATGAAATGAAATGACAGGCAGGTTGAAACAGCGGGTGAGTGTGTGTGTTTCTTGCCACCAGCGTCAACATTAAACACATCAGATTGAAGCCACCCTCCAGGGTAGCATCACTCAGCCAGGTGTGTGTATGCGTGTGTGTGAGTGTGTGCGTGCGCATGGTGAAACCTAAGTCTTTTATCTACTTTTCCCATTTCCTCTGGTTTTTTGTTTATCTACAGATTTATTTATATATTTCCGCTGAAATGGCGCACGCAGAACACACACACTCTCACGCGCACATTGATCTATCGATGTATTGATGTGTGAGTGGGTGTCAGTTTTTTATTTTCCGTCTCCCTCCAATTTTTTAATTATTTTCCCTTAGTATAATCTCCTGCAGACTTTTTTACACCTGAGTTAACTTGAGTGCTGTTTTCCTTTGCCAAAAGCAGTCAAATGCTGAAAGTTAGTTAGGTAAAAAAAAAGAAGCTTTGACAGAATATCCTGATTCTCATTTGGGAAAGGTAGGAACTTAACTTATTTCACACTCCGGCAGCTTCCCTCAGTGTAACTGTTCTAATTCAACTCCAAACTTTTCTTTGTTAACACAAGTGATAAGATATTTAGGCGTCGGAGACTGGAGATTCATCATTGTTCCATTATTATTTTCCTCATGGCTTTGCTTGTTTTTCTATTGTCCAGCTGTTTATCTGACAGTCTCCCGGCTCTTCCTCTACCATCGTCTTCACTAGCGGATGCACATTTCTTTCTATCTCTGTCTCTATCTCTCCCTTCTTTCTCCCACTTCTCTCCCAGGACAGGAGGAGGATATGTCTCTTTTTCTCCTTATTGACTTTCCCAGGTCAGGCTCCTCTTCTCCTATTAGGCCAAGCTAACTGATCAATACGCAGGCCTGGTGGGCTGCTGTGTGGACATGCAGACCGGCATACACAGCGTGCCGTGCCCCGGCCGAGTGCCACGCTCATTAGCACACACACACAGCAGGACAATACACATATCCACGCTCAGATAAGAAGATTTGCATGTGAAATTTATAATGATACAGCTGACTGTGGAAGCGTTTTCTAATAGAAAGTTGCAAATCTAAACGCCTAAATCAATCAATCAATCAATCATGTGTAAATCTATAAATCTTCATCCACTTGGCTGCCTCTCTGTCAAATGCGAAGATGCGACAAACTCCTCCTCCAACCTTCTCCTCTCTTCTCCTCCCCTGCTGTTCTCCCAGCTGGTGAGTTGTGACATCTGCAGTGCTGCGACATGGATAAGCAGCTGCCAGAGATGGAGGGAGGGAGAGGAGGGAGAGGAGGGGAAGGAGGGAGAGCCATAGAAGACAATGCTGGAGAGGAGTGAAGAGGGAGGCGGGTGCCTAAGGGAGGGGATGAGGGGTGCAGACAACCAGCAACAGTTAGGTGTACAGCAGGGGGAGACTGTCTGTGTGTGTGTGTGTTTGTGCACATGCATGTATATGTGCATGTCTGCGTAGTGTGTATCTGTGTGTGTGTGCATGGCAACGTGCCAGGCGGTGCCATCTGGCTGCTTGACAGAGCTCTTCTCATTAACAGGGAGGTTAATTGCTGTGGCAGCACCCAGGCTGTGTCAAACATCACCCTGGGGACACGGGAGGCAACAGTCGATCTGCGTGTTTGTGTGCGCACGTGCACGAGTGTGTGTGCGTTTGTGTGTTTAAAGCATAAGACGCGGCGCTGGAAATCTTAAAGCGCTTTTCTCGACATAAAAACGGTTAACGGCAACCTGCTGTATATTAGCCCTGGCATGTGAAGAGGGCAGCGTAGGGGACCTGTGACCTGTGTGTGTGTACGTGTGTGTGTGTGCTTGTGCATGTATGCCAGGCTACATGCATGTTTATATTATTCTCATGAATTATGTCTCGTTGCTGTAATGATGTAGAAAGAATTGGGTTTACAGAGCCAATGTCTATAGCCCCGAGGGCAAACACACATACATATAAGCTCTCTCTCTCACACACACACATGCACACACACATACACACGCGCACACACGCAAAACAGGGGGGAAGGGGTGGCAATTTGCATGTTATTACTGCATATTCATGACTAATTTTGTTAGCCTTGCCTAATAGGCCTGAGTGACAGCTTGAGATATCGAGAGCCTGCTTTAATATCACACACACTCACCGTGACACACACACACACACACGCACACTCTTCAGTCACATTCACTCGCCCTGCTCCCTCTGTCCACACAGTAATCATAACAACACTTAGGGCTCTAAATAGGAATTCCCTGTTCATCTGTCGGTGTGACATTGTGTCATTTGTTTAGCGCAGCTACTTTATTGTATATAACAATACAGTAAATCATATAGCCTCGTTTGTTACGTGCATAATCATGACCTAATATGCACCCATACATGCACACGCACACACACTGAATAGCATGAATAAATTTGCATTCTGACTTGTTGCAGGTCAGAATGTGTTGCATGTTTTTGTATTTATTCTCCCCAAAAAGATGCAAGAAATACCTGTCGTATTAAATTCTGTTTCATTCATTAATGGTGCAGGAAATAGAACCTTATGTGCCATTAAGTAAAACAAACTGTCCTTATATTCTCCTCTGTTTTAATCTTTGCTGACTACATATAAGCTTGGTGCGCGCTCATTTTTGTGTTGTTAAAAAAGAATGCACGACCAAGACAAAATGACGCTCCTTATCTCAGCTAGCGAGTGTCTTCTGTAGTACACACATGCACGTACACACACGCAGCACACTAAACCCACCACCCCACTGTGCAGGTGAAAATAGGGATGAAATTGGCTGCAGTTACTTTTCATTCAAAACCCTCTTTCGATTTTCAACTTGTTCCCATTCCGGGCCATTCGTTTCCAAAGAATCTCTCCTAAATTTGGGGTGATTGAAGTATTTTTTCCGCCAAACTGACAGGAAATAAGTTTTGAAAATGCTAATAAACAGACCAAGCTTCTTCCCTCCGTCTACAAGGTCCTAAAATAATAAGAAAAAAATCACGTAATAATGCAACTGTAGACAGTTTTGTCCTTTGTAAAAGTTGAGGATTGATATTTTTGCATATCTTTAGGGAGAGAATGTCTTTGTCTACACATTTATGTACATATAAAGACTTTTGTGCATGCTTAGGAGTACACACGGTTTTTGTACATTCCCTTTTAAGCAGATTTTCTTAGTGAAATGCTCGGCAAAGTGATAATTCATAACAAAGGAACACTGTAGTTAGAATTGATAGCACAGCAGCACACACACACTTTCCCATTCTCTTCCAGAGACAGAAACAGACTATAATCTAAAGTCAGTTTGTTCACACTCTCCTCTGTGGCTTTTACTCTATTTGACTGAAAAGTTGTTGTTTTTTTTTTTTTTTCCTGAAGTGAAAGATTTAACTCTCAGCGCGCTCTATCCACTCACATGTCACTTTTGTCAAATCTTGCCTTTCCTTCCCTGCTTGGTGCGAACGTGTAGACACGCTTGATCAAATGTGAGTTTAACATTTTTAATCTGCGCAAAGTTTCATCAGAATAACTCATCTCATGAGGCTGGTAAATATGAAATTGTGTGTGTGTGTGTGTGTGTGTGTGTGTTTGGTATGAGTAGTGCACAGTACCGTGTGATCTGTTTTCTGTTTTTTTTCTCCCCTCTCCTTCCATCTCGGTTGTGTGACAGCTGTCACTGGTGACTCAGAAAGGTGTCTGGGCAGAGTTAACATATTTTCACCGCTGGGAAACACACACACACACACACACACACACACACACACATACATACACACGCGCGCACACACAAGCATATCAGCTCCAGTTGCTGTCACCTACCACAAATTTCACCAGGCTCAGCATCTCTTTGCTGCTTTTGAATTAGATTTTTTTTTTTTTTCATGAATCACACATTACACTGTACACACACTGCATCCTATTTACACAGTGGATTGCTTTATTAGTTATTTCTTTTCTTATGTTATATGAATTAATTTAACACTTTAATTAACCATCAAGGTTTAAGTTTGATGTATCATGTGTCACTGTTAATACAACAAACGGGTGTCAAGACCGGCCTTGAAAACAATGATATACATCGCCATAGGCTGTGTCATTTGCTCATAAGCATTCACTGTATTTAGATCGTGTGACGATACTTCGGCTTTCCCATCTGTAATAATCTCAGATCACATATGTAACATATTCAATACACATACACATATATATCCGCAGCTTATATAGTATAATGTTACAGTACGTGACACACCAGCACACACTTCAGCCTGTGCAGTGGTGTTTAATGTCACCTGTCTTCCCCTGTAAGTCTTTGTCACGAATCATCCTCGTCCTCCTTTTCCCTCTGTCTTTCTGCTGTAGTCCTGGGTCCTTAGTCCAGATCACATCTGAGATTGAAGACCTGAAAATCCAGCTGCAAACCAAGGACATGGTCATCTGTGATCTGGAGAGGGAGCTCAGAGAGACTTCGCAGCAAAAGCAAAAGGTGACCGACTCAGCTTGTTCCGATTTGAGCTTATTAGAAAGGATCTGTCCAGTCTTCAAACATCTTGTGTAAGATGATTTAGTTTAAGGTGTTCCCTCTGTTTCTCAAATTGAATTGCATACACCTACATGCATTTAGCTAACTTCTCCTATGTTAAGGTGTAAAATAAGGAGGAGATTTTTCCCCACAGTTCTGAGACTGCCTCCACAATTAAATGACTTGTTAAGGTGATTTTTTTGCAGCGTGCTTGTTATTGTTTAGAAGCCTGTCTGAGAGGTGGAGAAGTCTTTCTTTTTTTTTTTTTTTTTTTTTTTTTTTTTTTTTTTTTTTTTTTTTTACGATATTGGTTTGGCAGCTGTGCTAGAAGCGCTCCATGTGCAGCCAGGTTTAACAGGAAGCCGAGGCGTGTGTGATGAATTACCGGCATATCTCAGAGCCCTGGGTAACAAACATGGCGTCGCCGGCCGGGATTAAAAGGGAGAGTTTTTTACGGCCTCCCCACACCTCCTTACAGGGTGTCACTAAATTATACCCACTGCTGTTTTACTGTCTTCTGTGGCTTACGGTTAAGACGCACGTAAACACACACAGGCTTGCAGAAATGCACACACACACTCACTTGCGCACACATACATTTGTGCTTGTGGTAAACCCGGGCTTGTTGGTTGTTTATGTGTGTGTTGGCTGGTTACTGTTTGTTTATGCCGCTTGTGAGTTGACTCATTTGCACCGCCGCTAATTAGTGGTTTGTGTGATTACAGAGCCTAAGAGAAACAAGCAGAGTTACTGGAGCTTGTTCTGTTAATCATATTTTCAACAAATATATCTTTTCATTCCGCTTGTGTTTCTGTTTAACTGGTACGTCTGCAATGCAGATGCACGGGTAGATGTGTTGGCACACGCTCATGTACTGTACACACCGCCTTAATGAAGATGATTGCCACAGAATTTGTTTGTTAGCAATAAGCCCGTTTCTGTGTAACTTAATACATATTCAGAATCTGACACCTATGAGGCCCAATTAAACCACGTGTATATGTTTAACAATGAAAACAAGGCATGTGTACATGTAACTCCTTTGAATTTGTCAGAGTGGAAGGTTTTCATCTGTAATGATGTGTGAAGTGCCAACGTGGGTGCAGTGTTTCCTTTATATCACCCATACAATTGTCCTCTGCTTGACCCTGTGTCTCCTCTGTACGGTCTTATAAACAATAGAATTTAAGACATTAACAGCTGCTTTACTTGGGAGAGACTTAATATAAACATTTTAATAAATTATACTTATTCTACATGACAATCTTACTCATTACAAAGTGTTTAAATGGCTTAAGATTATTGCACTAATCAGCCACATTTCCAAAACACAGCATAAAGACACTAATTCACACTCACTCAGAGTAACTTTCTTCCTTTTGAAAGAATCTTTTTAACGTCTAAACTCCTTCACGGCCCAGACTGCAACACAGGTGCTGGAAAGCAGCGAGAGGCTGGCGCACCTGCAGAGTGAGCTCTCATGTCTGCAGCGCATCCGGAAAGACAACATGAAGGAGGTTGCTGAGAAAGACATCTGCATCACCAAGCTGCGAGCCAACATCGAGATGCTGCAACAAGAGGGGGCCGACGCACACGCTCAGGTGGGCAGAGCGTGCATTGGTCGCAGTTTCAGATCTTTTTACTCAAGTAAAAATACTAATACCACAATGTTATATGTAATACTCCATTACAATTGTTTTTAAGTACGGAATTTAACATCATATTGCAGTAATATTTGATAAGTAGTATTAGCAAAATATAAATGAAGTATCAAAACTAAAAGACTAATATTTCATTTTATTTTTAATTTATGTTATTTAATTTCATTTCATTTTATTTTATGTTATTTTATGTTATTTTATTTTATGTTATTTAATTTAATTTAATTTAGTTTAATTTAATTAAATTTTATTTTATGTAATTTTGTTATTTAATTTAATTTAATTTAATTTTATGTTATTTAATTTTATTTTTATTTTTTTATATTATTAAATTAAATTAAATTAAATTAAATTAAATTAAATGTTATTTTGTTATTTTATGTTATTTTATTTGTGTTTTTATGTAAATCTTAAACTGAAAACTCTATTGAGTACACCTGTCAAATAAATGTATTTTAGTTAAAAGTTCAGTATCCGAAATGTCGTGGAGTACAAGTATAAAGCAGCATAAAATGGAAATACTCAAGCAAAGTACAAGGACCTCAAAATAGTACTTAGTACAGCACCTAAATGTACTTAATTATTCTCCATTAGTGATGATTTGGGATTCCTATGTGCACACATGTATCTCCACATGCGCTATGGATACTGAACATTAAAAATAGCTGATACTGTAAACATTAATGCACTCGCTTGTCACTCCAGGCATCTTTTTTTTTAACCTCCTCCTCCTCAGCTGTCGTACAGGATGCTGCCTTGCAATGGGTCTCTTGATGTTCCAGATTAGTTTTTAGATTAAGTGCCTGGTACCTCATTTGTTTTACAGAGTGCAGAGATGTGACTGCCTGCACATTTCTGCTTGTTTTTTTTAATTTATTTTCTGTCTCTGACTTTAGCTCTCCAAGCTGGATGTGAGAGCGAGGGAGCTTCAGGAGGAGCTGAAGAGAAAAGAGGAGGAATGGAGGCAAAGGGAAGAGGAACGGAGGCTGGGATGTGAAAAGGAGCATCAGAGAGCAGAGGAGAGGAGAAGGCAGGAGCAGCAAAGGAGAGAGGAGGAGTGGAAGAGGGGGATGGAGGAGGAGAGAAAGGCCCATGCTCAAGCTGTTAAAAAGTGGGCTGAGAAGGCAGCTGTTTTGAACTCTGAGGTGAGTGTATAAATGCACTGAGTAGATCTATTGTATCCAACTATCTCCTCCACAATGGGTGATAATGTGCAAACTTGGCTGCGAGTAAGAAAATTGATTCTCCTCATTGTGTTCCCTCATTTTAATTCTCCTGTAAGAGATGATGCTTTTTTTCCTCATCACGAGCTCAAGTCAAAATATCACACAATTACACACCTTCATCCACAATTAAAAGATGACTACAATCATTCAATTAAAAATCTAATTATCATTTTAAAAACCGTCTCTCCTCCTTTGAACTTTGAATATTTCCATTTTTACCTCTTTGTCTTCAGGCCCTGACTACTTTAAATCATAGTTTTTACGATGAAGTTTTCGTAATTGAACAGTTTTAGTATGTTTACTTGCAGCAGTACAGAAGGCAGGGTGTAGGCACGCATGCATGTACACGCACTTACACAGACTTGTAAAAAAAAACCCACAACAAAACACTTCACCTTAATTCAGACCTCAGACACTCTCTCCTCTCCTCCACCCCCACATCCCCTCCTTCCTTCCATCCTGCCATCTCGCCACAACCGCTCCAAATTAATCTGCAAAATATTGATTTGAGGAGCAAGGGGGTGGGGGGGTGGGGGCGCACGATTGCGGCCGCATATTAATACGAACGGGCCGCTCTTCGTCTCTCCTCTATACTTTAAGATCCTCATATCTTCATAATTGATTAATGTTCCTTTGTGAAGTGGGGATGAATAATACATTAGTGGGCCTGCTGCACCCTCAGGCTGATGAGAAAATGTTTAATTTCAGTAAATGTAGCGCTCCCTCTCTCTTTCTCTCTCTTTCATTTTCCCCTCTCTGGTTATTTGTGAGTGCTGGAGTGTGTTTGTGAGTTTTCACTCGTGAGCCGCAGACTAGAGGAGTGTTGTTGATTTGCTTTTTTCGTGTTTACTGTCGGCTTGAAGCGCATGTTAAGCATCGCAAACAAAAGGCAGCATCTGCATTTGCAAACATGAATGAATAAATTGGTGAAATGAGCTCAGTATTGTTCCATTAACTGATATAACTACGAGAGCTGTGTCACTTTACAAGGTGTTTGCCCTCCCAAAAAAAAACAAAACAGAAAAGAAATAAAAGAAATCACCCTTTTGGACTTTTTTGCAGACGTCACATCAGAGTGTGCTATGAACATCAGCTGCGACATTATCCATCAGCAATCAGTGCAAGCATGCAAATGTGCCATAAACCCACCTGATGGGGACAAGTAGCCTCTTCAGCAGCATGGAAAGGTGCCGGGAGGGTGACATATGTCAGTTGCTGTGACTGGCACAGCCTGAGTCGACTCAGCTCATCTGCTTAACAATGCTAATTATGCTAAACAGAAGCCTAATGACGATGATTAGGGATTTAAGAGCTACAGCATGGCATGCTTGCTGTGTGTGTGTGTGTGTGTGTGTGTGTGTGTGTGTGTGTGTGTTGCTGGGGGGGGTGAAAGGGTGGGGTGTCTGGCACCTGATGGCGAGCATCTGTGTGTGTAGAATAGATAAATGACGAAATGAACACATACACCCACAGGTCTCACTTCATGCCTACTTAGCTCTGCTTCATTTTCATTTGAACTTGTGCCAGTGATGTAGGGGATCCATACACATGCACACACGCACAGCTTCCTACATACACACAGAGCGCTAATTGAATAAATAATTCTTATCCGTTAACAAGCATCCTAATTAGTTATGCTAATCAGCCTAGATAACCCAATTAACCTCATAGAGTGAAGCAGGAAGGGCTCCTCTCTGTGTGTTTATATGTGGGTGTGGATTTCTATGCCTGAGAGCATATCAGAGACACTTAAGAAAACACATTTGCCTAATTAGTTTTCAATGACATAGACAAGCATTTATGTTTTTTTCATGTCCTTATTGTTCTGCTTTTGAATGCGAGGTAATAGGCTTTCCACAGCAAGGATATAAGTGGTATTGGATTCATGTAAACAGTTTTTTCTATGCGCACACGCGAGGATATATGCATTCATGAGCATTTCTGTCTGCCTTCTGCCAGTCTGCATCTCAGTTAGATCCACATGGACATGTATATTTTTACAACTATTATGGTAGTTTAAACAGAGTGTGTATTTGTTCAGAGAATGTCTGCCTGTTCCATTAGTTTATGTCCTTGGAAATACAATTTGGCCTCAAGTTCTCTCCGTTTATTTAAAACCTTCAGTCAGCGTTCCCATCCTAATAGTGAGCCGTGTTTCCTCTCGTTTAGCTTCGCCACTCATTATCCGGGCCATGTGGAAGAGACAGTGTTTAGAGAGGAGAGGGAGAGAGACTTGGAGAGGGACAGGGAGAGAGAAAATGAGCAGAAAATGAGAGCAGAACCAGGGAGAAGGACAGAGGGAATGAATGAGTGACTGGAAGAGAGAGAATGTAGATTTTCTTTGAACCTGACCACAGCTTCTTGTGCTTCTAATGAATGGTGAGAAGGGAGGGAGACATCCAGACAAGACTGTCTTTGTTGTGCCTGTGCGAGAGAGAGGGAGAGAATACAACAGATTTATGTCTTACAGGAAGTCTCCCAGATTTGTGGTGTTGCAAACCGCCCACCCCGAGTCAACTCCATGCTCTGGCTGCTAATTAATAGTCAGTTTAAGTTTCTGCGTGTGCGCTTGTGAGTGTGTGTTTGTATGTGTTGGGTGTTCGTTTGCCTGTGTGCATCTGTTCATCTCTGTGTTTGCAGCATTTAGGTATGCAGTTTTTCATGTGGAGTTTGTAGATGAAAATTAGCTTTGACAGAGTAATACCCATCCGCTCCTCTGGTTTGCTGTGTATGGCTGACAGTGGGAGAGCTTGGTTTAAAACACAACGTCACAATGATCTGATGTGATGATAAGAGCTTCAAAGTAAGAGTATAAAACTTGGCTGTATAATAACTGTCAAGGTTCATGGACAAAACAGATGTTTTATGCTAGTCACCATTATTAGCTTCAGCCTATGGTATTTTACACTGCATTAATTAGCCTAGCAGCTAGTGGACTTTTCTTCTTCTACTCAGACAAATTACATGTTTTATTTATACTTTTTCAACATCAGTTAACATCTGATCATCTTTTGGGAACTTTTATTGCGCGTAACATAACGTGTTATTGTCAACTGCTCTGCTTCCTGTGTGTGTGGGCTAAGCCTTAATTATAACTCACAGGTCCGTCACGTGATGCCATGGGGCCCCACAAAGACTTTTTCCCATAGAACTGCATTATGCAAGAAATGTCTGTAAATCAGGAGGCAGAGTTGTGCAGTGGTTAGCATTGTCACCTCACATCAAAAGGGTTCCTGGTTCGAACTCCAGGATGGGGGAGCCCTTGTGTGTGGAGTTTGCATGTTCTCCCTGTGTCAGTGTGGGTTTTCTCTGGGTGCTCCAGCTTCCTCCCACAGTCCAAAGACATGCAGGTTAATTGGTGTGAATGTGAGTGTGAATGGTTGTCTGTCTCTATCGCCCTTTTTAAATAGGAATTGTGCAAATTTGCAGGAAAGCCCGATCAGTCTTCTTTCAAATTGTGCAAATTTGCAGGAAAGCCCGATCAGTCTTCTTTCAGCATTGGCAGTATAAAAACAAAATTGGGGAGCGCAGCAAAATGCCGCCTGCCTACTTTTGTTTATACAGAATGTGCCTTTTTCGGGGCGATGGGGCACGTGAGCAAGTAACAAAACGTGTAGCTCAGCGTGTGACGTAAACAGTGACGTGGGAGGGAAGCTGCGGCTAGTCAGTCCTTCAGCAATTCTCTCGTATGTCAGCCCGTTCTTCACTGTTCCAGTCATCTGACGGTTAATGGCCTCTATGTGTCAGCCCCGTGATAGTCTGGTGACCTGTCCAGGGTGTACCCCACCTCTTGCCCAATGTCAGCTGGCATAGGTACATCAACTTCCCCATAGGGACAGTCAAATAGCCCTAATTTAAATCATCATGTCCAAGAAGTTGTAAAATTCACTTACAGCTGTGTCTAGAGTCATTTCCCTCCTGCTATCCATGTGAGCATGCCTGAGACCGAACAGCTTGGAGGCAGGGTTAAAGGGAACGCTAATGCACTTATTCTTTAGGCCCCACGCTGCAGAAGATCTCGGTAAATTTAAACCCGGAAGTCAAACGTTTGTTGGCTTCTTGGGCACTGAGCAACTATGATAGAAGAGAAGCACCACCTCCAACACTGTATCCAGTTTTCTTACATACATCCATGGTGTGGACGAGCAAAACCAACAATAAGAGGAGAGAACAGCACGACTGTAAATGATATACACATATGTAAAATACTTTGTTTCTTCTAGGGAGGTGCAGGGGGGGGGGCTCCCATTGCACCCCGCCATGGCACTGGTGGGGGAAACACTGGTTTTCTATTTTAGAACAGTTTAAGGGCTCCCCTCAATTGACTTGAGGTGTTTTAAAAAAACGACTAAGGTATTAAATGCTGCACCCAGCATTAGCATTAGGTCATGGCACCAACGCTAATGTGCTAATGGAATTCACTGTGGTGAGCTAAACTCCGAGGCTTAACGTCCAAAGCCTGCACTTTTGTAATGGGAAGACCAAACACTGGATGCTACTCTGTGCAGCGCAGGTCTTGGATGTGGGGGGTGAGGTGCTAATATTAGCTCATGCTCACATCAGCTGAGTCATCTCCTCTGTGTCCTTGGCTTATTAACTGATTTAAGACTGATTAGATCAGTCTTTGCACGAGCGTGCACTGGCACACATGCACACCAAATTTGAATATCAAAATGGAATTGCTCTGACCAGTGAAAACTAGATTAATTCAAAATGTTTGCATCAAGGTGTGGGTAAAAGCGATGACTGTGCATATTTTTAATGCACCTTGCAGCGTTTAAAGCCATTTATGACATTATCTAAAGCTCATGTTATGCAAACACATTTTGCAAGTCAAAGCCACTTATGTTGAGAATACTTGATGCTCCTTTTTTTTTCTCCTTCGCCTTGATTTGACTTCATGAGATCATCAGCATAGGTATTGATTTTGCACTCCATTTGATGGAGTTTTAGTGAGCTAAAATGTGTATACCTCTTCCATAACAACCTGCCACAGTAACAGAATAATGATGTTGAGCTCTGTTGATACACCACTGCAATGTGCATGCCATGTGCTTTTCATCACGAGCTGCAGACACCTCAGATATGTTAAAAGGAATTAAGTAAAAGATTAAAGAATGTGAGTTTTACATGGACAGTGTTCTGTTACTCCAGCCCCCTACCTGTTAATGTGTGTCTTCATCTAGCTTTGTCAAGGTTATGTAAACAGATTGGCCATTGCTCTGCTCCCAACAAATGCCACAAATAGCTTTTCTTCTCTGTAGTCTCCAGAAACTGTCAGGAGATTGCACTGTTGCTACCAGGTCAAATCTCCTGACAGCCTAACAGCATGCTGGGTGATGTAAGGTTGGCCCAGAAACCTCCCACATCCTTATTCTTCCTTTGAAAAATCATTTCTATTATGTCATTGTTGTGGTTGATGTGAGAACCCATTGCACTCCTGTTTCTTCCTATTTGAATGCGTTGCTCAGTTCTACTGTGAGCTATTTGATCAGCTCAGAACACGATGTTACACTTTCAGATGGTTGTTTTTGTAAACAAGAAAACGTCTTGCTGTCTGTTAGTTTGAAAGTAGAGTGTCAATTTCACTCAGTACTTTCCACGTTAGATGTGAGGTAGTACTCAGCCAATGTAAAAATGTGTACGGTTGCACGTGCTCGTGCACAAGATCGTTTGTTTCCACCTCTCTTTATGTGTGTGTCTGTGACAGTTTCCTCTCAAGATGTTAATTCCTCCCTGTTGTTGTCATGCTAACACCAGCAGTGTCTGCGCCAGGGAGACGAAGACATATTGGTGTTAATGAAAAGCCCTCCTAAACTCTCCTCCCCGCATGAATGTTTAAACATGCTTGTCATAACATTCATTCGCTCACACATGACAGCTAGCATCTGCAGCTGCCTTGCTCGCCCTCAATATTTTATCATACCATCTCCCCTAACCCCAGACTAGCACAATGGCTGTGTGTTAGCAAACGGAATTATAATGACTCAAAACAGGCTGTAGTCAGACTCACTGCCAGCGCAGGCCATACATAATGTATTCGGCAACACCACAGGCCTCATAATGGTACAATTAGTCGATCTTAAAAATGAAAGAAAAGAGAGAAAGGCCAAATGGAGGAAATGTGGTGACACACGGAGGGAAGGAAAAACAGAAAAAGAGGGATAAACAAAGACAGAAAAGCAAAACAAGGGGGCAAAATGTGGAAAGGAAAAAAAAAAAAAATCCACAGTCATGTCCGTATACAGTTTGCAATTCAGAGGTCCCATAACACTGCAGGTCAGCAGTTGTGACCTTGGTGGTTTTGACAGAAGTGGTTCACCATGGTAACGGTTGGTCGGCAGCCCTCAGAACCCCCCCCCCCCGCACCCCCTCATCACTCCCCAACCTTCCTTACTTGCCTCTCTGCCAATTTGATTGGACGCACAATTGAAATGTCATGCTTCAGCAACACACATGCACACACACACACACACTCTCACTGGATCAACCAGACTGCAACAGCGGTATGAAAGCACAGGGTGCGTTGTACATGTCAGAGTGAGAGAAACCAGAAACAAAAGTAGCACACACTAAAGAGGGGAGAAGGGTTTTTAGTTTAGCTTTATATCACACAAGTATTCCGGAAAGCAGCACAGAAAGTGCCTCGGTGTGTTTATCTACACTCATAGTTACAGGGTTAACATAGTGTGGTGGACGGGGGGACCCAGGCACAGAGCATCAAAGCAGAGAGGCTTGTCATAGCCGCTGAATACAGAATCAAATGAATATTAATGCGGAACCAATTACCTCAGGGAAATGTTGTCTGTAGGTTAGCTTTGCTAACACACGTGTCTCACCTTTAGCAAAGTGGAAGCAGTGGGGGGGAAAGCCTGGAGGGTGGACAGCGCTGATGTATTCGTTTCCCTCCTAACAAGCTTGTCTCCCCCGTCCAAAATAGAATTGTCCAGCACACAGCTCCCCCACCGCCCCTCTCCTGATTTCACCTAGATGCAAACTGCAATTTAAAAAAGTGAATTATGGAGAGAATAAATGATACAATTCTTCAACAATGCCCATGGCTAAGAGGAAGTTAATACTGGTGCCATGTCTGACCACGTTGTTTGTTTGTAAAGATTTGATAAGCAGGAAAAATTGCACTTTTAAATGCTATGCTACAATACAGGCTAAAGGATTTTCTTTTTTCTATATCAAGCTTGGTTAAATGATAGAATTTTTAAACATAACATAAGCCACTAATCAAAAATAGGCCTTTAAAGTCCCTTAGAAGCACATTTTCAGTTCACACACCTTTCCCTGTGTGCAGCAGTTTTGTGGTGACATGTATACTATATTGTTATGTGAGCAGCTTAGCACAGTGCAGCACTGATCTGTGCAGGTCTCCGGCTGCTGCTGATCTGCATAAGTGACTGTGGCACACTTAAAGCTGCTGGCTCCTTAAAGCCCCTTCTAAATCAGTGTTAAAGCCTTGATAATAGACCTCGCTGGCCAATTGATTGGCCTTCATATGTTTACAGCTCACTTTAATTGCCTCAAAAATACCATTTATCAGCCATGTGTGTCCATGTATGCACGCGTGTGTGTGTGTGCAAGCATGCCTGTCCATCGACAAAAAGGCCTATTGATTTATCAGCATCTGGATTTGTCCCGTTCACCGTACATAAAACCCCCGCGTATGTGCTGTTCAAAATGGGAAATGGCCCCATCGATTCCCTTAAGTTGGAGCCCAAATGCTAAAGATTTTTGGATAAGCTTTCTCATTATTTAAGCTGAAATCAATAGGGGAGAGCATGGGTCTAATGAATGAACGGGCCACAGATCAGATGGGGTGTGCTCATCCCTGGCCTGTCCTGGTCGATCTGTGTGGGTGCGTGTGAGTGTGTGAGTAAGAGAGAGAGGGAGACGGAAAGAGAGTGAAAGAAAGAACCTGACTGTTTGTGCGTCACAAATCGTTTTCTTTGGCACTCAAAAAAAAAATAATCACACTGTACGTCTGTGTGTGTCTTTATTTCTTTTGGTTCATTTGACCCATTGCTGTTTGATTAACTTCCTTTCGTTCTATCGTCTCTTCCTGAATGTCATGTGCCCAAAACGTGACACACAGTACATCAAATTCAGCATCATTGTTATTATTACTGAGCTGTCACACACTCTTTGTCTCTGTGTAGCTGACGGTCAGCAGGAAGCAGGTGGAGCGGCTGAGCAGGGAGCTGTCAGAGTCCCACCAGAAGGAGGAGACGCTTCTGTCTGAGGTATGGAAAACACTAAAACATTCACTGCATTCATGTCTCACCGTTGTCCTTACATTCATTTACCTGTGGTCTCCCCTCTTGACTCCACCGCCCCCCAGAAAATTATAAATGCAATGAAAATTCATCATCTGGCCTCATCTGGACTCATAAGGCCCAGTTTCCCCACGGGGGTCAGCGTAGTTTGGACTTATATCTCTGCTTAGAATGCATCCAAAGGGGGAAATAAATTACAAAATAAAACATATGCAACAGCAAAATTGCGAGTGATCATGGAAGGGACCCAGGAGTGGAGATTTAAAAAACAAAATTAGCCCCGATACTCAACACCTTCAAATAAAATCTAGGTTAAACATAAATCTGCATGGGAATATAATATGCGGTGCGGCTGTCTGTCTATATGTCAGCCAGTGAAACCAAAAATTCAGCTGGAGACAAACACACACACACACACACACACACACACACACACACACACACACGTGCACACACACCAGCTACCCCTCCCAACCGCAACCCCTTTGGCTGACTTTTTGGTTTTTCCACTTTCCATTCTTTCCACTCTTTTGAAATCTCAAAACGATACGGAGTGGTGTGTCTCTAGGAAATTGTCTTTGGCCGAGCGTGCAGACGCTGCCTTTTTAGAGTGGCCACATTTACCAGACAACTGCTAAGAGTTTCACTTTGTGGTTTGGCCAACTCGTGGAATTAACTACATTAATTATCCACAGCTGATATTGCAGACAGTTGTCATGTCAGCTGCTGAAAGCGACACTCGCCGGCTGGAAACGAGAAGCCTGCAGGCATTTAAAGTTGATAACAATGTTATCATTGATGTTATCATAGTCGTTAAATACCGCATATATGTAAAGTTGGCCAGTGGATTTCTGCCAAGTGGCTCCACATAAGAGTAATATCAACAATATCAACAAAGAAGACTCCGGAGCAAATATCACTAACCAGTCCAATTTTCAAACAGTAAACTCCCTGTCCCTTCCCCTCGCTCCCCTCAAAGGTGTCCCGCCTTTTCAACTCATAAATATGGAAGGCAAAAGATGATGAGATTCACGGACAAGAAAGGAATCAAAATCTATTGTTGCGTGTCCTTTTCCCCGTGTAAAGTTTGGATTAAATGTCACACATTAGCATGTGAACTTTTAAATGAGCTTGTTTGCTCTCCGCGGTGTGGGGCATGTAAATACCCATCTTGAGTATGGAATGGGGATTGCTTAGTTGAGCGGGTGGGGGCTCACAAGAATTGGGAAGTGTAGGACATATTTGAGTGTTGCACCGGCAATTAGGCCGCAGCGAGGGACCGGAGTGCCAAACAGCTCTATTGACTGGTTGCGTCCGGCCGGTGTTTCACACCTGAAGTGGCAGAAAGTGGCAGATGGGGGAAAGCTCCCTTATGGCTGAGGCTTGTGGTGATTTGAGGGAAGGGGGATGATTGACAGGCACTCCCAAAATGAGATGATTGACGCGAACTGTCGCAATGAATCCACTCATGGGCAAATTCAGGTGTGAGCGGAAAGGAATGTGTGTGCGAGTGGCTGTGGGCACATTGTAACCTCGGGAGTGTAGCTATGAGATATTTACCATCAAAGATTTCACATATTGCCTAAAATGTTCTGTAAAATTCTGTACTGTTGTTATATTCTACTTTCAGTGCTTTACTTCCAGAGATTAACCTATAAAAAAAGAGCATATAGCCGTGATGATATGTGAAATATAAATCAGTTTTGTTTAATGTGTCCTGCGATGTGCATGTTTGATAGTAACCAAACATCATTCTATATTTGCACATTTCTTTTCATTGACTAGGATCCTCTTTGTTTTAAAATGGGAGGCTGCTTATTTATTGACATAATTTCCTCCCAGTGAAGGGCTTGTGTCTGTAAAACACATTAAAATCATAATGCAATCTTTGCTAACCCAGGAGCAACGTTATTGTTCTATTATACTCACCGAACAACAGCATCCCGGCCTGTTTATCAATCCAATATCTCATAATGTGCTCTCTGCTTGGTCATTTTGAATATAAAAAGATCCCACAATGTTATTGTACCATATTTCCTATATTTAGTATCAATCTCTTGTTCTGACATGAATCTGACACATCCAATATGATATTTGATTAGTTGTTGGGGTTTTTTTTGTTGTTGTTTTTTTTCATAGTCTCCAGGTGATATTGGATACATGTGCAGAGCTGGTATTATGTTGGCTGTTTCATCTGGGTATAAAAATGATTTAGTGTGTACTCAGCACGCAGTGTCATTGACTGGCTTTAATTTCACTGCAAGGGTGGGCTTTATTACTCTGCTACTCTCTGAGTGTGTGTGTATGTGTGTGTGTGTGTGTGTGTGTGTGTGTGTGTGTGTTTGTGAGGGAGAGCGAAGGAGCAAGAGAGAATTAATGTTTTTGTGCATATGTATTTGTGTGTTTCCACGCTTGCTGCCACACCTGTGTACACACACACACACGCACTTGTGCATATCTCTGTATATCTCTCCACGACCGCTGTATATCCAGCATCTTTGGCATGTAATTACCATTCAGTGGAAGAATCAACCAAACCAACGCGCGGAGCAGCTTTCACGCCACACTCCGGCCAAACCGGTGGTCCCACTTCAAGAAACAGAGGGGCTCCACTTTGCCATGACAAACCTTACTTTTGATCAAATGCTACAGAGCCATAATCATGTTTGTGCCACTGAATTCTTTAACCTTTCCATGACCCTGCTGAATGCCAGCGGCCCAATCACAGAACCTAATTGAATCTGCTTGGCGGCGCCCCCCCGACTGATGAAAAAATAAAATTGGAGGTGAAAAATGAATACAGCAGCAGCAGAGAGAGAGAAGGAGGGGAGGCGATGCTGGTGAAGGTGGTGGCAGTGGAGGTGGAGGAGGGAAGGAGAGGGGGGTCGCACTGCAGTTTTATAAATACACAGATGTGCTCACAAACACACAACCAGACACGTACACACAGTCACACCTTTTTCAATCCTGCAGGAGAATGGGGAGCGGGAAATGACAGAGAGGGAGCGAGAGGGAGAGGTTGGGCCCAGGTTTCTCATTACCCCCTCGGCCCATTCGGAGGATATTCCTATAAGATAATCTGATTTATTTGCAATTTTCCTTTAAGCGGCTTAGTGTTTACCTCCAAGATTAATATTTTTCTCTGTTATTAATATCAGACTGTAATTAGGAGTGATGTGTCTCGCTCTGCACAGTTCCGTGGCCGCCAGGCAGCTAGCTGGATGAAACTCTTGTTGCGACTCTGTGATCCCGTTTCACAAGACAAAAAAAAAAACGAGAAAAGAAAAAGGAAGTTTTAAAAGGAGGGAAGAGGCTGCAGGGTAGGGATGTAGAATTACAATTGCGGCATACCTGTCTTTGTGTCTATGGGTGTGTGTACGCGGGACCGTACGAATATCTGAGTGTTTATTTCTTTAGTTTATGTGCGTGTGTGTGTGTGTGTGTGTGTGTGTGTGTGTGTGTATGTGTGTGACAGTGTGATGGCCCCCTCTGATTGATAAGGTGTCTGTGCTGGCTGCAGATTGCTCTTGCTGATTGCTTCTGAGAGCTCCAGCTGATTTATAATCAGAGCAGGATGAAGGATTGAGCTGTGGATTGCTTATCTGTTTAGCCCCCCTCACAACATAAACTGACAAATTATCATGTTGAACACACACACATATACACACGCATAGACACACACAAGCACATGTGAAAGGGGGGGAAAAAAGCGTAATAATGCGGACCTTCTTATTAAACACACACAAACTCACTGTCATCATACACACGCACATCGGCCGCACAGAACAGGTTGATTCATCAGCACAGTCATATTTTCATGATTGCCCAAAGAGTGCAATCAGTCTCATTTGTTTACATGTCAGTATCAGATGTATGGAAGTCAAGTTAAGTTGCAATTAACTTGTTTTATGCACTTAGAGTTTTGATTTGCTCCATGCTGAAGAATTATTTGGAAGATTCTGTTCCAATGATGAAGGCTGGAGATGTTCTTCTTCTTTTGTTTTTTTGACGCACACTTTTTGCTGCTTACTTAACCTGATACTTAACTACTTTTCTGTACTCATGTCCCTAGAATCAGCACTGTGGGAGGAGTGGCTAAAACACTCCAGACATAATGACAAAAACACATGCTTTTATTGTGAAGAGATTCTGATTGTGTTTAAAGGTATACTGTGCAGGAATTGTTGGTTTCTGTTTGTAAACACAACTTTTAAACTTCCACTCCTCCCTACACTGTTCCTACCAACACATTCCTTGGTCAGTGGTCCATCACGTCAAAATATGATGCTCTAGGTGCCCCTCCTGCGTCAGTTTTGGATGTTATGGGATGGCGTGTCAATTTACATTCGTCACATGCATCATCTCTTTTCAAAATAAATTTCAAAATGTACTATTTCTGCTTGTAGAATGCATACAGTACTTTTCAAAATAAACATAAACTGTCCCTGTCTTTTTGCTGTCATATACCAGCATAGTGCTACACTTGGTACACTTGACGAAGCCGTCACACACGTTGTCACCGTCGACCACTCACATGTGCGCGGCCAGTGGCGCCAGGTGTGATAAGTAGTTCCTTCCATAGCCTAGGTCTGTTAAAAGGAGCCCGACCCATCCGAGCCCGAGGATAGTGGGAGGAAATTACCGTCCGAGCCGTGGGTTCGGATCGGGTTCGGGCTCGGGCAGAGAATCTAAGCTCTAGTGTTAGTGTCCTGTAGCATTATAAAGGCAAGCCCTGTTTTTTTCCTAAGCCCAACCACGTCTTTTTGTTGCTGAAGGGAAACAAATGTCATTTTGTGGTGTTCTACCAATGTAGTGCGTGTATTTTGAAAGACGGTATGCAAGCGGAAGTGTATTTTGAAAGAAGACAATGCATGTAACAGACAGAACTTGACACAGCGTCTCAGAACGTCAGCAACCAACACACCCAGGGTACTTTGCACTTTGTATCTGGACATGGAAAGTCCATGACCAAACATCTATATGTGACGAGGTCGGAGTGAGAATGTGTTGTGACAGTCCGAAGTTTGTTTGACACATCCACACCCCCTTCCACCTGCCCTATACAGACTTTATCACTCTTTAAACTATGGTTGTTGCCCGAAGTGTCCAAAAATGCCACTGCCTGGGGCATCTCATATGGCCACTGAAGGGTGCCTCTGTCTGTTGGTGTCCATACTGACAGGCCGCTGGCTAAACCTCCCCAATTTATGAGTTGGGAGTGAGACCAGGATGTACTGTAAACTACTCTACCAGTGCCGTAATGTTATGTTTGTTATAATGGAAACCCTAAACTTTAGCAAGCTAACTAAGCTAACTGCTGGCACCTACCTGTCCAACAGAACACTAGTCAACTCTGATTGACTCTACGTCCCCATCCTCTCCTTCAGTGCTCTACAGCGGAAGTGAAAGTGAAAGCCAACCCCAGAGTCACTCTTGTTTTGGTACCAGCTTTGTCTGCTTGGCCTTTTGCATGGCTAGAGTTTTTCGGCGGTGTGTCTGTGGTTTTTGTAGCTTCGTCTTTGATGTGTGTTGCTCTCAGACTGGCACCTCGTCGCTACGTTATAAGTCCCACCTGCCGCACCGTGCCCAGGGATGTCCTGAACACAGCAAAATAAGAAGAAGATGGGAAAGTACAAGCAGAGTCTCTGCAGATAAATTCACCACAGCATACCTCTAGTGGGTCGTAAGTGATGATTGAGATATATGAGTCTATACTTGTTTTATCGGAAAAAAACATTAAAGTATACCTTTAAAATATCATATTTATATAGTGTAACTAAAGTAGGTGTTTGTTGTCTTTCGATAAAGAGGCTGGCATATTATGTGAGACTAATTCTACTTGGCAAGCCAGAGTACAAGCCAGCAGGTTTAAATGCTGACAGGTTTAGTATGCCCTATGGCACTGTGACAGCTCTGTGAGTGTGTGTGTGTGTGCACGTGTGTGTGTGTGTTTCTCTGTCTCTGCGTCTTTCTGTCTTTCTCTTCCTTCCCATTCTTACCTGTCTGTCTGATTATCTGTTACTTTCTGTCTTTTTACCACAGTTGTTTGTAAATGCACAGTGACAGAATCACGAAAGAAGCACAAAAACACAAAGTACAGGAGCGCTTGGCATCAGACGCACGCACACACACACACGGAGGGACACGCACACACTGACGAATGGCAGCAATTAGATGGGGAAACCAAGCATGTGAGGACAGAGGAGCGCTGAGGGGCTGCAACCGCTGTATGGAACGTGTGTGTGTGCGTGTGTGTTGTCCTTGTTTGTGTGGATTTGGAAGGTTTTTTTTTTATTCTTCTAATGCACCATCCATCTGTCTAAATATCAACACTGTCTCATATGTCACCGGACAGTGGCTGTGGCGGGGTGCAGTTGGTTTTGGGGGGTGTTAACATTTGCAATCAAGGACCAAATAAGAAGAAGGAGTGGATTACAACATTATCAGTTTGCAGAAATTAATTGCCCATGGGACTGAAGCTGGAACAGAAAAGCTTTTTGTGTTTGGCAGCAGCCACGCTTCTGTACAAAAACACACAGAAACGGTACAGACAGAAAAGAACAGACGTTGCTTGTGATTTCTGTTTTCTCTCACTCCGGTTCCATGTCAGTCTACTGAGTTGTTTAACCCACTGACACTGAGACCTTGAGTTTTCTCAGCTCCTCTACTCGCTTCCCATTGGACGAGTAACCTCCTCACTCTAGTCGGAGCAGCAGTCACTTCTCATCTTCTCTTTTTTAATGTGAGATTTCATCTTTTCAAAGAATTTCCTCACAACCAGCCTCTCCTTTCTGAATCAATGCCATCTCCATCCACTCCAACTGCTAAAAACAAATCTCTCTCCTCACCTAGTTCTGCACCTTTCAGAGTGTTTCCCTGCCTTTATTGAACATTTTGATGGCTTTTTACTTACATGTCATCACAGACATAATGTACAGGTAATGTAGTCTTGTCTCTTTATCATTTTCAGGCCACATGGGAAGCCTGTTTCATATTTTTCCAATCCCACGTTAGCGGTGGGTGAGATGGCACTGCCGAATTGCATTTTTGAAAGTCACTATTCATAGTCAGGTAATAAAAAAAAAGTCAACCTGAGCTCGATTTATTCGTATAAAAAGATGTAAGACACTGTAAAAAGCACTTAATTAGTGAATGCATAACAAACAAGCTCACACTGACAGCACTGGTGACTTGTGTCCTACACTTTACAGATGTAAAGAAGGGTACGTAGAACCCAGCGTTCCTTAAACATATCATGTCTGTCTGTTTTTTTATTCCAGGTATTTGTGGAGGGTGTGATGTGTGTGAGAGCACATTTGTGCAGGTTATCAACGGTTTTGCCTTCTTGCCAGCTTTTTGCTGATTTATTCCCTCCTCTGTGGGATTGTGCAGATTTTTACAAGCAGGTGTATGCGTGCGTGTGTGTAGATTTGGATTTATGGCCAGTGGAGATGTGTGTGAGACACCGCCACTGATGAATTACTTCACTTCTGATTGCTTATATCACAAATCATCCCCATATTATAACCCTTCTCATGCAAATAAGTGGGCACTGTGTGTGTGTGTGTGTGTGTGTGTGTGTGTGTGTGTGTGTGTGCATGTGAGAAAGAGCGAGAGGGAGGCCATGAATACATGTGTCTGTAAAATAATGCTGTTATTTACATATAAACTAAATGTACACTGTGAGTTCATATATGTAGCCCATGTATGGTATCTATGTGTGCGTATTATGAACGAGTGAGTAAGTACGTGTGTGTGTGGTAACCCTGTATCGCTGGCGAGCTCATTTCTCTCAGAAATCAAAGTTAAATGGGTCATCTATCATGAGAATATGTGACTGGGACACTTGTCTCTGCCACGCCGAGTGTGTGTGCGTGTGCAAATATGCACACAAATGCAAGGTGTGTGGTGCAAGGGCAGCGTGTGTGTGCTTCTGCAGCTGTGTGCACCCTCTCTCTCGCGCGTGTGTGTGTGCCCATGTCCGCGTGTGCGCATGTGTGTATGTGGCGGCCACTTGTCTTTGCCTGCGCTATGATTAATGGTTTACATTGGGCTGTTCAGCCATGCATGTTTCTTGGTTTATCGTTTTATGCTGTCTCCAATTAAAGCTCCATAACTTGAGTGATGGCTTCACGCCAGTGTCCATCAATAGAGGCCATCAGCGGCCTCATGCATTCAGGATATGGAAGCCACACACTAACTATTATCCTCGTGTGTCAGAGCCAGTGGGCAGTCTGTGTGTGCGAATATGCAGATGTGTGTGTGTGTGTGTGTGTGTAAAGTAAAAAAATATTGATTTTACATAATCTAACCAATAAGGCTTTAAAATAAATCTAGTTTACTTCTTAAAATCTTATCTTCAAACAAATGAAACATATTGTCAGTGGGGTAGCATAATACTATCTAATCAATATCAATCATAATGTAATCAATCAATCATCCTGAACAAGTGGAATCATCTTAATGGTTTCTTTGTTTCTTCCGACATTGTAAGGAAGCAAAACTGAAAGTCTTAACACAAGAATAAGTAGTTTATTTATTGTGCCATGTGTGCACGCATGCAGAATTTTGCATCTTTGTGTCACAGTGTGTGTGTGTGTGTGTGTGTGTGTGTGTGTACTGGCCTGCCTGTGCCAGCAAAGTGTCAGGCGATACATACATCTGGACGCATGAACCCGTTCATGTGTGCACCACACAGGCAATGCACGCGCCGCGCAATATCATTTCACGCAATATTATTTCTCATATAGCTGTAATGACATTAGGCCGATATGTTGATTATACTGTCGGCAAACAGCAGCCCTGCTGATTGGGTTAGCATATTACCCTATATCACATCTCTCCATTCATCCCTGTGCTTTTTTTTTTATTTTTTTTTTTTATTGCCCTCATTTTTCCAAATCACTTCCCACTTCCCCAGTTTCCTGGGCGAGGTTCCAGGCTATGCAAGCAGGTGATGTGGAGTAATATGATGATAGGAAGGCACAACAATGCAAGAGAGGGAAAAGCTTAAAAAAAAAATACAGAGAGCAGCTGTTGTTGCACGTCTGGATGCAGGACAAAGCCCAGTGATTGGGAAGCAAAGTGTTAACTTATGTGCAAATATAGGGGTTCATAAATATTTGATCAGAGCAACAAAAACCCAAATGAGCACAGGAGGGTGTGTGTGTGTGTCATGGTTTCTGGTCAGCATGTGTTTCGGATAAGGATGAAGTAAAGGGTGTGCAGATTGGTGAAGAAAAATTGGGTGTGATTTAGTGGAGATCCAGAATGAGTAAGGGGGGGTGGGGTTAGGGAGGCAGGGAGATATTTCAGAGTGGGCTACTCAGATTGTTAGAGAGAATGAGATTTCATTTGCAGCTGGGACATTGAGTGATGACACCCACGGTGTGTGTCTGTCTTTGTGTGGGTTTGTGTCCACATGTGTGCATGCGATAGTGCCTGTGTGTGTATTTGCACATAGAATACACACACACACGGAGTTATATATATACCGTATATGTGTGTGTGTATCTATATGTATTGTAAAACTGCAGAATTGCTCCTAGGTATTTCTTCTGTGTCAGTTCCCTCTTTAACACCAGTCTCTAAGTGGTAGTGGCAAAAATCAAAATCACTGTAAAACACACTACAGCAGTATAGATTCACCCTCTTCTCCCTGTACACACAAACACAGTCTTCATTATAAACTAGCAGGAAACAAACACCACAGGCAATATCTGTGTCACGGTGAAACAGAGACTTTTGGTGCCGTTAAGCCCGCGACACGATCGTGTCTAACTGTCATGATAGGAAATTTCCCTGCAAATTACTAATGGTGTAATTCGATATTTGCACCACACTCGCAGGTAATGATTTAGCCATGCATAGCGTACAGTTGGACACACACAGGCGGTAAATGGAAAAAAGATAACAATAACAATAACTCACATCAGCCGTCCCTAATATATAGGCTGCTACACCTTGTCATGGATATATGACACTTGGAGAAAAATGAACTGTGGTTATCTGGAAATTAAAAAAGGGACTGATTTAATATTCAGCAGTGGCTGAAGGGGCTGGGGGAAGGGAAAGAAGGGCGGACCTATGGATCCGGGGGGGGGAGGGGTGGAGGCGATGGAGATGGAGGAAATTAATCAGTGGTATCATCTCCATGGGAGTTTAGCTAACCACCGACCTCAGCGCTTTAGTCAGCCTATGAGGGAGCTCCTGCTGTAGCTGCTGCCATAACAAACCAAACCCACCAAATTACCATGCATATACATTTTTACACAAAGACACACACACAGAGATCACACATCAGACTTATAAGCCCACCGCCTTCAGACAAGCCCTGTGTTAGCAGAAGTCCCACTAGGCTATGTTTGGATGCGTTAGTGTAATATATATGCATATAATCTGTGTGTTCTGTCCATCTGTATGTGTGTGGTCAACATCTGTGTTGTGTGAAAAATCAAATCATGGTAAAAATCTCAGGGTGATGTGTGTGTACTTTTGGCCATTTTATTGCTTCAAATGAGAGTGATTCCACACAATGTCACTCATAATCATTTGTCTGTCAATTTTCACATCTGAGGGTCTTTGAGTGAAAACAACGCACATGCCACTTTGTGTGTGACAGTGAATGAATCTGAACCCTGACTGTGTTCCAGGCCGAGGCCAAGATGGTGTCTTTAAGGGCTGAGCTCAGCGCCTTGTTTGAGAGAAGGATGGAGGAGAAGGAGGCGAGGATTGGCCAACTAACCAAAGAGCTGAGAGAAGCGAGACGAAAGGTAAGATTGTCAAGGTCAAATTTATTTATGTAGCACATTTAAAAACAACCAGAGTTGACCAAAGTACTTCACAAGCATAAAATAAACTAAAAAAAAAAAGAGAGAAACACAGGGCAAACAAACAAAAACAATATGTGGAGTCAAGATGTCAAAGATCAGCTCACATTAAAAGCCAAAAAAAAAAGTTACGTCTTTAGTAAAGTCGTGAAAGATTCAGCGGTCTGAGCAGTTCTTATCTGCATGAGTAGACTATTCCAAAGGTTCGGAGCGGCCACAGAAAAAGCTCGGTCACCTCTATTTTTTAGTCTAGATCTAGGGACATCCAGCAACATCCAACTGGATGACCTCAAAGCTCTGACAGGTGTGTGGATGCGTAAAAGCTCACATGAATAAGGAGGTGCTGTGCCATTTAAAACCTTAAAAACAAGCAATAAAATCTTAAAATGAATCCTGAAGCAAACAGGAAGCCGGTGAAGTGAGAACAAGACTGGAGTGATGTGCTCATGTTTTCTTGTTTTAGTTCAAATCCGAGCAGCAGTATTTTGCACTACTTTTGGACTGGGTGTGGCCCCTGAACTTAAAGCAACTCTTACCTTTCTTGCATTTCACACAACACTTAGAAAAAATTTGAACATCCACAAATTCCGCCTCCTTCCAGTCCCAACCCCCTCCTCCTGCAACTCCACCTCCCTCCAAAGGCCTACTCCCCCCTCCTCCATTACGTCCTCGTTACGTCTATGATAGACGTAGGCATTGGCAAGGTAACGTTAGATACACGGAAGAGGAGAGCAAGTGTGGCAAGGTAACGTTAGATACACGGAAGAGGAGAGCAAGTGTAACGTTACAACAAAGACAGTCAAACGTAACCCCGGAGTTTTAAAACTCAACCGGAGTCAGTGATGACTGATGAGTTTTAGAATAAGGTTACAGTGCTAACGTTAGATAGTAGTGCTAACGTTACTAGTAAGTGGAAACGCACAAGGAAGATAACGTTAATGTTTCAGAGGCTACGCTACAGTAGGCTAACGTTAGCCATTAGCAACTGGATGCTGTGTTGTCATATAATGTCCTGCACAGTCAAAGGCAACCCCGGAGTTTTGAGACTTACCTGGGGTCAGTGATGACTGATGAGTTTTATAATATAACGTAAACGCTAACGTTAGATAGCACTGGTGACTGGCAACAAACAAGGAACAGCAGTTACGTCTGTCGGAGGCCTCCACGTGGGGAAGACAGACAGGACAGGAGAAAACTCTTTCCTAGAACCTTATGAGAATGGTACAATTATGAGTTTTTATCTCTGGTGGAATTCACTTACATTTTAGTGTGCCATCAGCTTATTACTAGCATTTCAACCTAAACAAAGAAAAGCGTAAAATTTCCAGAAAGGTAAGTGTCGCTTTAAATGAGTTTAAAACCTCTGACCTAAATGAAAACTTCACCCATATAATGACCATTTGTACATCAGTTAGTATGTCGTGTTACCTTGAATTCGTCAACACAACTTTGTTTTCTCGCATGCCTCCACTAAAAAAGAAAATCTTGATTTATGGATTTGATCGGGGGCCACGTTTAACAGCAGCAAAACCATATCAAGACATCTGTTTACAAACTCTCACACAACTGGTGCAGTATAATCCAAGTCCCATTTATGCAGTCGTATACCCAGTACTTCACAAACACATGCATTTTGGCTAAAACCCTACAATTTAAATGTGCTCTCTTCAAAGTCAGACTCCAATTCGCCCTCCAATAATACTGCCCTCCAATAATGATACGTTTTTTTTTTGGAGGAAATGTATGTGTTTGGGAAGTTCTGAGAATACAACTGGATAATTGAGACTGCGCGAGTTGTGTGAGAGTTTATAAACGGATGCTTTGATATTATTTTGCTGTTGTGAAACAGCGATCAGTGAATCAATATGTCCACTGTTTTCCGTGGAGCCATGTGAGAAAAACATAGTTGTCTTCATGTATTTCGGATAACTTGATATAACTTATTAATTTACAAATACGTCTTTGATTTGGCCTCTAAAAAGTGGGCGGGCTTTGAGTTTAGCGTAACACAAAGCGACAGTGGAATCGGCTGCTGAGCGGACTGTTGGCTCCAAACGCATTTTCCTCACTGTTTGATCATGAGGAGGACAAGAGGGGAATAAATGAATTAGATGTCAGCCGCATAGTTTTGCAAATAAAATTAAAGTTTTTGCACACTGATATCCAAACACACATCTCTTTCTAGTACAGTTTCTTATGACCAGTGTGGCTAGCAAGTTGCCCAAAGTCTTGTTTGTTAGGATGAACTTTTGTAACGAGATAAGTGAACAACTGACACAGGCTCTTTCAAGCTCTACACATGCAGACTTTTTTTTTGTCAAACACACACAAGAACCAGCATGAATGTACGATATGATGTGAATGTATGATATTGAAAAGCTCTGGAGCAAATCAGGAATTGTATTGCATCGTGTCGCTTTGGCTAACATCGTTGCTTGACCCCAGGGATTCTGTTAGCTAATTTAAGTACGCTATCATAGCGCTTCAATCAGTTTTCCTCCCACCTATTTTATACCCTTTTCAATTATACAGATTACCAATGCTGCTACAGCTTATTGAGCTGTACTTTTGATTCAAAGGCACACTGGCCCATTGAGGCACAAGAACTGACAGGAGTGCGCACACACAAACACACAAAGTACACACCACTTGATCTGCATATCATTATGCTTTTGATCGAATGCCAAGGTTCCGCCGAGAAAGACATCAGAGTCAAATGGAGCGAACATGTACACACAACACCTGTAGGATTTGTGTGTGTGTGTGTGTGTGTGTGTGCCTGTGAGAGAGGCAGCTGTGAAATCTGCACCTGTTTAATTGAATTAGCCTCGTTAATGTATTCACACCGGCTGCCAAAAAAGCACGGCTTTAACGAGCTCGTTAGACCAATTAGTTAATTAATTGTCTGTATAGCAGCGGCTTCCCAAAGAGCTGCGTCTTCATTATCTGATGGCTGCCGCCTGTTGGATCATTGAATGAGAGCTGATAATGCATTGCTGTCACACTGCACTCATGGCTGTGTGTGTGTGTGTGTGTGTGTGTGTGTGTGTGTGTGTGTGTGTGTGTGTCTCCTCAAATGTCACATATTTCTTCATATATATATATATATGTGTGTGTGTGTGTGTGTGTGTGTATATATACTGGATGCGTGGTTCTTCCGGGTGCATGTATGCTTGTGTATATGCGTTTGTCTGTCTGTGTGTGGTATGCTCAGAATATGGCGGCCAATATCAGTGTGCATATTGCAGTGAAAGGTTATGTGGGGGCCGTCACTCCCACAGGTAAAGACAGAGCAGTCCTCCTAGCCACTTTCTAATCTCTCTTTTATTAGAAGTTAATATCTCGCCTGCTCTTTCTCACTCCACACTCCCACCTGCTTAGAAATGGCCCCGCTTCATCTTTTTAATTCAATTATATTAGCCACCCTCTCTCTCTCTGCCCATAACTCTGCAACTCACATCTCTCTCTCTCTCACACTCAATCTCTCCCTTTTTTTCTGTCTTTCTTTCTGTCTCTTCCCATCTCACCCCTCCTTCCTTTGTCCTCAAATGTTCCATTTCTATTCGTAATCCTAGATGGAGGATAGACTTTGACCAATCAAGGATTTGCGCGAGCCGTTTCTCCCTTTCTCCTCTCGTCCGCCTCGGTGGCAAAAACATATGATGGCTAGGAGGGGAGAATAAAGGAGAGAAGACAGGAGGAGGAGAAGGAGGAGGTGAGGGGGGTGCAGGAGCTGAGGGGAGGACCCCAGGGGTGAAACCTTAATTGCTAAAGTAATGAGACTTGATCAGATTGAGGTTTCTCTCTCAATAGGGACTCTACTAATATGAAAGTCCAGGGCTTAAGCACTAATTTGAAATAAAATCAAAATCTGATATTCTTTCTCCAGGACTTCCAGCCAAGGTCCTATACTCCCCCACTGGAGAATTAAGACTTCACACAGACCACATGGGAACTTTTAATCATCTCTGATGGTGGCAGATTTGGGGATGAGAAAAGTCCCCGTAATGTATTAATTATGTAACAATATTATGGAGTTCTGAAAGTCAGCGGCGTAAAGACCTTGGGCTATAGGAGGGATTTTGACAGGCATTGTGATCTTTAACTAGCTGCCTCATGGATAGATAGCAGTGACCACACAGTGGGTGGGATTGTGGAAAGTGCGTCATACTGTATGAATATCTGAGAAAATCTTCATCAGAAATTAGAATCGATAATACAAATAAAAATATTACATGAGCAGTAACTGTCTGACTGTCACAGCTCTGAATATAGCACTGGTAATAAAACTCAAAACTATCGCTTCCACCATGAATAAATAGCTAAACACTGTACGCCGCCAGCTGCCTTTTTAGGAATCAAATTCCAGTCAGAAAAATCTAAGTCCCATATTATAAATCAAATTACATTGCCGTACTTTGTTTTCCTGCAGGCACTTTGCCATGTGGCTGCCATTGTGGCAATATTTTCACACACTGCTGCATCAGCTATTAAATCATTCATTGTGCTCACTAGCTTTACTTAGCCAGAGCTAACTACAGAAATGAATAACATTATTATCCCCATTTACCCTTAATAGTCTTCACATGCAGTAGGACTCTATCATTTGCTTACCAACGTTGTTAATTTCACAATCCTGATTTGACACATTAATTTAGATAAATATACATATTTTTGGCTGAACATTTTGAAACTTAATCTCTCAGACTTCACTCCAAACAGATACAAACATATTTCACATATTATTTTGCGGAATACAGTCCCATAAGGTGAGACGGCCACAAAAATACCAAAGCAATGAAGTAACATATTGTGTAGCTTACCTGACACATCCAGTGAAGAGTGAAACAGGATTTTTGTTCTCATCCTCAGGTCATCAAAAACTGACGCATTGTTACGCCCCTTGGCATGTGATTTAGCACCCTTTAGCATCTTTAAACTATCTCCAGTTTACTCCAATGTAAACCCATCCGAGGCAATTCTTGACGCTGAGAGCAACTGACATAGTATAAAGAGCAAGAAAATCTGCGCAGGATGGTCAGGAGATGAGGTGAATGGGTCAAACAAAACAAGACTTTCACCCAGGAGACTGCTGTTTGTGTCAAGCACCCACTGTATTTCCTTATCACCAGTGACACAGGGGGAAGTCTCCATCTCGTTTATTGTTCAGAGCGGGATTGCACGCCGACATTTTCAGAATAAAATAGAACAGGCTGCAGTTAGCGTCTCTCTTCATGGGATATTTAAAAATAGTGGGTTTGTGCATTTAGTCCTTCTCAGGCAAGCTCAGGGGTTTAGTGTTGGTGGAGCCCACAGGAACGACGCTTTTTTCTTCTACATGTGAGGATTAAAATAGATGCAGTTCACATAACCTGGTTAGAATTAATACACATAAATGCTGTACATATACATACATAATGATCCACTTATGACTAAAAGTGTATGTGTATAAAAACTAAAGTAATGGTCAAAGCTGTCATATAGAAATTCAAGGTGTGTTGATGGATTCACATCGCCAACTCATGCATTGAGTAACATAACAACTAAATGTTCACACTTAAAAGTTGCCAGCAGTCGGCCCAGTGAATTAAGGTATTTTTTCTCCAACTACAGCTGCTGTGAGAGGCAGCAAAACATCCTTAATTTTATAGTTACAGTCTGCCAATATATGTAAAACTCCACATAAGCCTCAAAACCAGCCACAACTCAGCCCTGAGTAGAGTGACCGTCCGCTACTGACCAATCAACAGACTGCAGTGTTCACAGCTCCACCTTTTAGTACCAGATCTGTGTGCTAGGTACCTCAACAGAGGGGGGACCAAAAATGGGGACGGTACGGAACGGTCCCATTGTTACCATCCACAACTTTTCACAGTGGAAATGGAAAAAAACGCACCGAACTGAAGTGTACTGGACTGCTTGGTGGAAATGGGGCTAAAGTGTTGGTATCTGATGACCTGGGAATAAAAAGCAATCAGTTAATAAAAATGCCTGATCGGGATTTAGTTGTGTAAATGTCTGACCCATCCGGCACGACTCCTGCTTCAGCAAAATACTGTAAACGATTCTGTTACACCTCTTTGCAGAGGAAACTTAAACCAAACAAGCAAAGCAAAACAAAGGCCGGAGACTGCTGCACACAAATCACAGCCACAGTGTATTGCTGCATAAACCTAAAAGATACTTCTCATGGTCAGTGTTAGAGACCAAATGACTCGATAGTAGATACTAATTTATTTAGTCATTCAGAGGAAAGAAAGTGCATCTAGGTTTGATCATGTTGTGATGTAGTTAATGTTAATAACAGGTAAGTGATGACTTTAACAAGTCATTAAACATAAGTGCTAAAGTTGATCTCGCTGGAGAAGGTTTAGTCCTCATAGAGCTGCCCTGCTTTCTTTTTTGCACTCACTGAGTTTAGAACTGGCAGTACCTTAGACTTAAGCTTATAGTTTAAACGCACAACCTTGAAGTTATGTAAAAAAAAAAAAAAAAAGTAAAGCTATAGATTGATGGTGTCACTTATAGAAAGATTTGTCTGTAATATTTGGATATACTGTATACAGTTTCTACTGCATATAAAGTATCAACATGAATCATAGTCATACAGTGCAGTAAAACAGTTACATGGGCTGGATTTTAAGAGATATCATTGCTTTAACTTGGTTTAACACTGATGGTGATAATATTTAAAATGCGTAGAAAATGGGCCCTTTTGCTTCATAATCGTTTTTCATCTGGAATCCCTCTTGTACTATTGATGGGTTACCGTAGAGAACATGAACTTTTGCCCACTTATGTAATGTGTTGAACTTGGCTGAAGCTCTGAAATTCACACCCTATTGTCTCAGTTTTGTAAAACTTATTTTATTTCCCAATAGTCACATTAAAATTGGTGGAATATCCAGATTAAAGAGTAATTTTAATTCAGTGTCGCGGTGCTGGCTGCCCCATTGCTTATAATTGTTACCATCCATTAGCCATGCTGTAGATGAGTTAACTGCATAAAAGGCCACCTTTAGCTCGCCGTTACAATAGGTTGGATGATATATATACTGCATAGTGTGGTGAGCTCACTGAAGGAGGCAGGGGCGGGCTGCGCTCGTGCCAAGACACAAGTCCGGAACCACAGTCTGCTGTTAGAGGAGGTGACAAGAGAGCTTGAGAGAGATCAGAAGTTAAGAAGGATACCGCACTACAGATACCCACCATGTGTGCGTGTGTGTGGTTATATCAGCATGTGGTCCTCCTGTCTCTCAGATCCCAAACCATCCCGTCTGACACACTTGTGTATGCACGGCGTGTATGGAAATGCGTTTGAAAGTGTGTGTATGTGTGTTGACTGTCTGTGTAGCCTCCGTACTAATCTAACACAGGGCTCATTTAACACAGTGCTAATGAATAGGGGCTTTGATTTGGCTCGGGGTTCTGAACCACAGGCCCACACACACTCACATTCATGCACGGGGTGAGGAGTTCAACCACTGTCTGCTTCCTTAGAAATAATCACTCTCTGTCCCCCCAATAATTACTCAAGCACTAATGTATGTGCAATAATAGGTTGTATTTTGTTGTAGTTTTCAGGTCTACATAAAAACCATTATGTGTTCTCTGTTGTTGTTGGTGATGAGTTACATTATTAATTTTTGAGGTTGATGAAAAAATATAAATATCACGTAACAGTGGTTAGACTAGAGTTTGAACATTTGTCAAACAAAATATCAGAGACTAATGGACCTCACACAAAACATGATAAATTGTTGTTTTCACATGGAATTATCTTTAGTTCATCTGCCAAAAGCATTGTTGGACAGACTTCCCACAGTGATCAGTTAGAGCTGGTGCTCAAGAGACACACAAGAGACTATTACAAGATGTTTGGCAAAAGATGTTTTTCTGTGCTTATCCAATCTTAGCTTTTTTAGTGTGTATAACATTTTTACAAAACTGAAAAAGACAATGTGACTGTTTCTGTGGGGGGGCTACCATAACGGTCACTGACCGAATGTAGAGGTGAAACCAGCTAAAAACACTGACTATATATAAAGATGGAAGACGCGTCTCCACCTCCTCGAACTTTACAAAAATTAAGTCAAAATATTCCAGATACAGGTGCTGCCACCTTGTGCTGATTAGGGGTGCACCGATCCGATATCTGGATTGAATATCGGCCCCGATATCATCAAAATAGATGGATCGGCTATCAGAAAATGCAACCTATACCTGAGGCAATCCTTTCCCTTGAAATCTCTTGTGATGCGAGCTACGTGATACGTCATGGAGCGAAGGAGAGAATCTGCTGTGTGGAGGTATTTCACACTATTTCAACTGCTGTTGCACTTAGGAAAGAACTGTGTAGTCACCAATGCCTGATGCCTCTAGTCTTTTCTGTTCTACATGTAAAGTATAGCTTTTTAGGTCAACCATGGTATCGGATCGGCATCGGGTATCGGCTGATACCCAAAGCCACAGCATCGGGATCAGTATCGAAACTGATAAAGCTGGATCGGTGCATTTCTAGTGCTGATGACGTCAAGTTTTCATCATGCACCTGTTCAACCCAATAGCGAACAGCGCTGTTGATTGCAAGCACACCGGTTGGCATGCAAAGCTGTCAATCATCATGTCACACCCCCTTTTTGTAGCATCAAAGAACTAATTAAAACCGAAATTAGCAGAAAATTGAACACTTGAACACACATCAGGGGGATAAGACCTGAATTCACAGACACAAAATCTATTTGATGCGTACTTTGATATTTTAGTGTGGCCCATGTCCTATCTGCTAACATGAAGGCGATGGGGTTGAAGACCTTTACTGTCGCCGCTGTAGCCGCCAGGCTGCGTTCCAGTACCCACACTACCATACTATTTAGTACACAGGAAAAAGATGTAGCATGTTCCAATACAGTAGTCCGCCAAAAATACCAGGATGTTCAACTACATCTGGACCAATTTCGCAGGATGCAAGCAAGCATGCTTTTCTGGCTGTTCTGACCCACAATCCTCTGTGCAGCGGACTGTTCGTTACATCGGCTGAGCCACAAATAGATGACTGCTCTCCGGGTCGATCTTCGTCTCTGGTGAACTTGGTTAGTGGCGTTTGTTTTATCTCCAAGGTGACGGATATAAAAGCAAGAGGTTCAATGTTCAGGGCGTAATGTTATGAGACAGTAGTATGTCCCGCTTTTGTCCATACTACATGCAGTCGTACGTACTTAAGGGCTGCTGCAGTACCTACTAAAAGTAAAAAGAAAACGAATGCGTTTCGGAATGCACACAATGTTTTGGCTTCACTTGTTGGGGAGCTGTTATGTCGTCCATCTTTATGTGCAGTCAAGTGACAAAAAATATTAACAATAGTGTCAGAAATACGTAAGTTTGATGTAAAATGTATGGAGAAAAAAACCTTAATACAAAACTTACATTTAACTTGCTTAACGTAGCTTACTTTTATTTGCATCGTCAGTGTTTGCATAACCACAGTGCAAGTAAAACCTACACGCTGTAGTCTTAGTGTGTACGTATATGTACAGTAATGTATAATACAGGCTGTTCTGTTGTCCATGTGTGTGTGTTAGATGAAAGACAGAGAGGAGCATGTGAGGCACCTGGACCAGGATGTGGTTGGTCTGCGAGCCACACAGGACTCTCTGAAGGGAACCTTGGCCATGAAGGAGAAACACACACAACAGCTGGTCCAAGACAACGCACAGCTCAAAGAAAGCCGGGCTTCACTGCAGAGCAAAGTAGGTAACACACACTTTCTCTCTCTCACACACACACACACACTCACTCACACACACACAGGAGGGGAGCTCTTCTTAAATAAGGAACAGAATTGGGCAACCTTCTCTAAATCAAATCCAGTCAGGTACATCGGGGAATTCTCCTCATCTTTTACTTCCTTCACAGTTAATCATCCGTCCTTCTTCCCCTCCTCCTCCGCCTTCCCCCTCTCGCCCTCTCTCCATATTTAATAACTCATCGCCACCATCTTAGCTCCGCAGAGGGTTGGCTCGTTGTACAATAAAGAACCATGTTCGTGTGAATATCACTTAGCCAAGAGAGGGAGCAAGAGTGGGGGAGGGGTTAAATGTTGTTTTTGTTTCTTTCTTTTGTCCGTTCATTATTTTCCTCCTCAGATCATCCTTTCTTTCTTGTCGTCTCCCTTTTTTCTCTCTCATCTCCCTTGTCCGGTCTCGCCCTCGCCCCAATGAGAACCAATGGTAATGTATGGGAACATTAAAGAGTCATACGCATGATGAATGGAATGGCCTTTAGGTTTCTCTCGTTGTCCTTTTCCCGCTCTTTCTTATAATTCTCTCTCTTCCTCTCTCTGTCTGGCTCCTACTGTATTTCTTTCTCTCTCCTTCTTCACCTCCTCCTCGCGCCCCCCCTCTAGGTATATCAGTGTGGCGCGTGGCAGTGATGTGTTTTAGGCTTAAATTAACCCATTTACTGTGTCCTTGACCAAGCCAAGTCATTCATCTGTTACTACTGTTTTAGTGGTGCGGCTGCCCAGGAGCCAACTAAACAAAGTATATTCAACATAAAAGCGCATTAGTTACTTGACTTAGGGAACACTTGAAAGACTCTCTTAAAGGCTGACTTTATACCCTTACTTTTCAAACACTAACTCAACTTCCCTGTCACCTTACTGATATCATTACTGTGCTCTGGAGGTGGCAGCAAGTTTAAACGGCCATTTTAAGACTGTATTTGTTTTTGTGCTAGTGCTCACTTTGCATGCTCTGTGTCACGCGTTTGAATCTAGTTCAAACTGCTCTATTTTTCCTTTTCTTTTACTGATATAATGTCTGTTCATAGAGAGAATGTTTGATTTAGTTTGCCAACAAAAGCAGCTACACGGTTTGCAATTGACTTAAAAGCTGATAGAAACAGGTTAACAGGAGCTCACTTACTGTGTGCCGACAAGATGCGCTGAGTGGTAATAGATGTGACAGTATTATTTATACTTTTACAGCTTTATCAATTATACAAAAGATATTTAAAGAGATATTTCCAAGATCAGTAGTAAGTGATACCATGGCAGCATGGTGGAGCAGTGGTTAGCACTGTTGCCTCACAGAAAGAGGGTTCCTGATCCGAACCTAGGGTGGGGGAACCCTTTTGTGCGGAGTTTGCATGTTATCCCTACAGTATGTCAGCATGGGTTTTCTTCGGGTTGTCTGGGTACTCAGGCTTCCTCCCACAGTCCAGAGACATGCAGGTTATTTGGTGACTCTAAATTGCCCATAGATGTGAATGTGAGCGTGAATGGTTGTCTGTCTCTATGTGTCAGCCCTGTGATAGTCTGGCGACCTATCCAGGGTGTACCCCAAAGACTGGTAGTAAGTGATACTGATACCAATAGATTACTTCCTTTGATACCTTTATTTTCTACGTAATATTTCAATACCTATCATGAGAATGGTGGCATCCAGTTGCGTTAAATGTCTCCAGATGCCACAGGCATGTAGCACAGTCATTTTTTCAAACGTTTTGGAGCCATCTTGACTCTATGAACTGCCAACTCTGTCAAATACACTGCGCTTGACTTCCCTGTACTACAGACTGTATGGCTTGTAGCTGCTATGGTAATGGATGAATCAAAGACCGCTTGCGTTGATTGGCTACATGCAAAACCATGCAAGTAGTCACTTCTTACTACATCTCTCCAAAAAAAGGATCGAATGCAGAAATTATTTGACTGGAGATGTTTCTACACTACCTGGTACTGGGTTATTTCGGATGATACCTTAAAGGTATCGAGCACCAATACCCAACCCTAGTGTACATGAGATTGGCAGCGTTGTTTCGGTGTACATCAAATAGAGAAATGTGTTTTTTAGGGAGCCATGTTAATAATAGCACATCCTTTCTCTTTTGTGAGGTGGATCAAATAGATAAAGGACCACAGCTCTCTGTGAGCCTTGTCCTAAGGTTTAAGAAGCTCTAGTCTACAGTTAGTGTCTCACGACTTTATGATGTGTAGTCGAGCACTTTTATTGGTCCTGAGTCAAAGCAGTAACTGTAGGGTTCCCCAGCTTGGCACAAAGCCTTTATGATGTTCCTTTTCACTGCTATGGAGACAGAGCGGAGGCAAACGTCCCTAAATTATACTTTCATCTCCTCCTGCTTGTATCTTGCTGTAACGGTTCACCCATTCTTCTCCTTGTGTGCCTCTCCTCCTCAGCTCTCACTACAGCTGCCCGCCTGCCTGCGACTGTTCCTCTCTCAGCCTTTGGAGGAGGTTCAAACCAGACATACTGTACTTATTCTTCATCTCTCTCCCCTTCTTTGTATCTCTGCTCTCTGCTCTCAGTTACAAACAAGTGAGCGCATGTTGAGCGACATCAGTGAAACCCTGGATCAGACCAAAACCAGCCTGGACGCAGAGAGACAGCAGAGGCAGCAGATCCAGGACCAGTTGCACCACGCCAACAAAAAGATGGAGCATCTGCAGCAGGAGCTAACACACATGCGTCACACCGCTGAAAAGAAGGTAATTGGTTTCCTCCTCAAGGTCTCCGTTCAAATATTACTTTATACATTCTTGCAAAAACTTTGCTTGTCCAACTTTGCCATTTTATTGGGACACTCAAACTGAGACTTTCCTGTTGTTGGCCGTGCAGTGGTGACACTGATACATTATCAGCGAGTTCATTTGCTTGCAAGGTCAAGAAACATTTTCTGCACAAAGTGGACAATGTTAGGAAGAAATGGTTAAACTGAAAATATGCAATTTCTACAGGACGGAGATGAAATATAATATTCACTTTAATGTAATGCATTGTCTTTTCCCACAATGGGGCTGATAAGAAGGGTCGCACAGGTGAGGGATTCATTTAAATATTCAATTTTCAAATGTAATATTCACTGTGACAGGCATTGTCTATTTCTACAATGGTGCTGATAATAAGGTTTTAGATAATGGGTAATGGGATGTTCTGATATTTAGAGCCTTATTAAAAACACACACTTTTGACGAGCACGGATTCGACATAAATTTGGATTGTTCTGCTAAAATGGGATTTTTTTTTTTTTTACCACTATGACTATAGTAAAACTCAAAAAGCACATGTTCATATGTTACGTTGCTACTTAGACCTTTTTATGCTCTGCCTTTTTTTATGACATACCAAAAGGATATATAAGTGCTCAATGGTTTGTATTTAACCTTCAGATAGCCGGGTTGGAAAGATAATGTTCGCCGAGGTTTTGATGCATTTGAAGAGCGAAAAAACAACAACAACAAATAAAACACGTGAGGTTTAGTCCTTTCACTGTACAGCCTCTTCACTGACTCGTCTCAGAGTATTTTTAGGTTTAAGGTCAGGATTTCGTTGTCTATCACTGAGGCTATTGTTACAACAGTCTCCATGTTTACAGAGCGCGCACTATTGCCATTGTTTAGCATGACGTTAGCACTGTTAGCTGCTAGCTGCCAGCCCAACCAAAATAACCCTGAACTTCACAGAGCCTTTTTAAAAACTTTAGAGTGTATTTTTGACGTCTTGTAATTCCCTCTGATGAAGTGAACACTATTCTTATGTCACTGATTGGTCAAATCATCGCTTTTTTATTATGTTGTGGATGTACAGTGCATGTAATTACTTTCTGTCTGTGTGCATGTGTGCACGCATTGTGTGTGCGGGGTTGTGTCTTTCATGTTTGGATTGGTTAAGTCAGCGGATGGACCATTACACTCTGTCCAGGGATCTGGTTTCTGCTCCACATCTGGCCCTGCTTTGTGCACCAAAACTGTTCTCTCTCTGATCTATTACAAGCCTCACTCTCTCACACACACCCACACACAGACACACACACACACACACATGGACATACACACACACACATGGACATACACACACACAGCTTTGCATTCACTCGTGCACCCTTCACTCCACCATTGTATGGACAGTGGTAGAAGTAGGTATGTGTGTATAAAAAGAGAGTGCCTGCTCCCACTTGAATATACTGTAAGTGAAAGTGAGAGAACTTTTGGTTAAGTATTTTCCTCTACAGCGCTAAATGTCCTAACATTAGCACAGCTGAACAAATACTGTCAACACTCTCTCCTTCATCTGAAATGTACTCTGCTGATTCACTCTTGCTCTTACACTCTCCCCCTCTCACTTAGGCTTCTTTGCTCAAAAGAATAGGAAAGCAATTTGCCTTTTCTGTGGAAAATGAGTAGTCCACTTACTCCTTTTTTTTTTTTTTGGATCTAATTCACATAAAAAAGCATGGAAGTAGACCGGGACATGGAGTAGATGAGAGAATATACTGGTGTGACACAAGTCCTGGGGGGGGGCGGGGGGGGTTTCTATATTTCATTTTTTCCTGTGTTATCATTTCTGTCTCTTCTTGATAGAACCGTCAAGAAATAACACTTGAGTAAACAGTGATTTTGATATTCAAAACATCTACAGTCTAGTTACAATCAGCTGTTGAATGTTGTTGTGGAGAAAAACAACCAAAACTGACATGTGGAAATTCACTAAATAAAAGCAGATGTTTGTGCTTCTTTTGTGCAAAAATAACATTTTTAAGCACAAAATCCTCTGTAATGTCTTTTTAATCCCTCATCGTTTATTTATCTGAATCCCTTTTTACTTGTTCTCCATCTCTATTCATAGCTCCCTCCATCTCACTAACTCGCACACATCATCATCATGCAAATGGCCACATGTTGCTGCAGTCTTTAACATGTGGTTAAAGTGTTATACTCATTCAAACTCCCCCACTGAGGGACTTGAAAGTAGTGAAGCCATTAACGTGACAAGGGGCTTTGTCTCAGAGATGATCTGCAAGAACCAGAAGTCACTTGCATGGTTCTCTGGAGGTTTCTCTTTTGAATGTTCAGGTCATAAATGTACACAGGAGGGAGAAAAGGAGGGGATGAGCGAGACAGATGGATGGATTCAGTGTGAGAAATGTGGAAGATGGGGGAGAGGTTGTAGGGTGTAGGGAGTAAGGGAAGTGAAGATAAGGGGTGATATTCTCTGATCCAGCAGGTTGAGTTTTCAGCTCACAACAGATTGGGCTGTAGCCATGAAATTTGCGATAATTACAGCCACAAAATGTGGTTGTTGCATCTGAGACCCTGTTTACACTTGGTTTTAAAATGTGTCCAATCACAAGTGGACTTGCACTTGTATAGCGCCTTTATAATCGTCCAACCACTCAAAGTGCGTTTTGTCACATTCACGCACTGGTGGCCGAGGCTGCCATACAAGGTGCCAGCTGCTACTCACTGTTTAACAAGCTCAAACACCAATGGAACAGCCATCAGGAGCAGTTTGGGTTTCCATATCGTGCTCAAGGATACTTCAACATGTAGACTGGAGGAGCCGGGGATTGAACTTCTGATCGTCCGATTAGTGGACAACCCATTCTACCTGTGAGCCACAGCCACCCCACGTCGACAGCACTAAATACAAGTGTACACGACCACCAAAACACATTGTGATCCGATCACTCAAAGCACTTGTTGATGTGGTCCGAGACCACCACATATCTTTTGTAGTGTAAGCGCTAATACGTCCTGATGCGTCCCCACAAGGATGTGGTGGCTGCTCGATCAGGCAACCAACTTGCCTACATTATGGCAAGTTGGTTGCCTGATGGTCCATCTTTTGTCATATGGAAGGAGACATGTTGGATTCTGCTGCGATATTTCCAGCTGTACCGACACAACCGCTAACATGACTGGGGAGAGTCTGGACGTAGTTGCTGTGCGTGGGGCCCTTTGTGGGATTGAGGTAGGCAGTGAGACCACAAGTGGTCAGATGGAGACGCGTGATAGACACAGGTGTGAACAGCGATGTGTCTCAACTGTCCACCTGTGTTCATATCACCAAATCGCATTTTAAATCCAAGTGTAAACAGAATCTTAGTTTTGTTCGGCGACGTTGAAAAGCTTTCTCAGACCAAAAAGCAGCATTGCCATGTGAAAGCTAAGGGCTGACCCATCACAATCATCTTTTTTAAATGTTTGATTTTGAATACACAAGTGGGAGCTAGACTCAAATCTGCATAAAGACCATTCACACACACAAAAAAAAAATACTGGAAGTATTGAGCATTTTTGTTCCATTTTGCTGTGGCGTGAGAGCTTGTTGTGTTACTCATTTTCAATTCTATGCGCTTGCAGATGCTGCACGGAAACAAGATCTGCGAACGTTAGTTCAATGTGTGATGTCCAATCATTTTGTTTATTGTTAACACTCCGGCACAGTGTGTCTCCAGCTCCCCCACTGGGACTCCAGTTTGAAAAAGTATACACTCATAGTTCTTCTATAAAGCACATTGAATATAAGAAATTGCATATTATTTGAAATGGACTAAGGGGGGGCTGATGGGGAGGAAAAGCAAACAAGACTGAAGGGAGACAGAGAGAGTGGAACAGTGGAAGGTAAGCAGCATTGTGGAAGGTTGTTCAAGCCCTCAAGGTTGGATTTGGACAAACATTGGTCCTGCTCACAATGCTTTACAACCATCAGAATAGCTGACTGATTTTTCTCTCTCCCTGCGTTCTCTCTTGATCTCTCTTATTGCTCATTTCTTTTCTTGCCTTGCCACTTCTCCCTTTCATCCCCCCCGTCACCACACCCCCACCCCCAACTGTTCAAATATTATTTCTCCCCCTCCTGTCGTCCTCTCCCCCCTTATTTCTCCCTCTCTTTATCTTGTCATTGCCTGTCAGTAGGGATTCTATCTGCGCTGAGTGTTGTGTGCGTGCGAGTGTGTGAACACATTGAGACTGAGATACACTTAAGAGCTCATTGATTTAAAAATACCTTCGATATTGGAGGTCCCCTCCCGCAGATTCGTTCAGAAGCTTATCACACACACGCATAGACATCCACGTAGAGATATGCATAAACCAAAGCTCCACTCCAAAGTTTCTCCTTAAACTTTGTGATTGACCTAGTTAGCGTGTCGTTTTGACAAGTTGTCTGTTTTGACACGACATCCTCCGGTGTTTATCAACATCCATTTTGCCTATCACACGCTCACATTGGGAATTCACGTGCACACACACACATACACACACACACACACACACACACACACACACACACACACACAAAGATAAATCAAACTGAGATGTAAAAATTGGCAGGAAGTAAGTGTTGTGTTTGCTGTGGTTAAGTGGAATGACTTGTATTTGGAACATTAAATTAATGCTCGCAATCTTTTTTTGTTCTATTTAACCTGATGTCCGCTGAATGCAAAACGTCCAGGGCATTACCTATTTAAAAAAGTCTTTGTGTGTTTACATGAGCATGATGTAGCTGCTACGTGCATAGCAGTGTGCATACAGTACCCCCCCCCCCTTCGCCATAGCTCAGGTTTAGTGTGTCTAGCGAGGCTGGCCGCTGACAGCCAGAGGTGAGAGGTCAAAGAGCCAAGTTAACTCCATCAATCCCCCAGGACAGTTACAAACGAGCCCTCAACTCTGGTCAAAACAATCCCTGGATCATGCAGGAGGTAGGAAGGACAGGAGGTGGGGAGGGATGGAGGAAGAGAGAGCAAGCATGAAGGACTGTGTGTATATATAAATCCAAAGAAACTATTGCTGTGTCTCAAATTGGGTACTTCTGTTAGTACATGTGCTACGCCGTGCATAGTTTGCAATTTTTTACATGGTAGTTTTGTCTCAAATCAAACGCAGACATTGTGCACTTAATGGAAATGACCATCCCAAGATCTGTCAGCTTTTCTTCTTCTGTGCGGTGAAATGCAGCCCAACATTTGATGAACAATTGTCACTCACCAAAACATATGCTTGCTGTATCTGCTTGTTTGCTCACTTAGCATCTTCTGTATTTATTTATTTATTTATTTATTGTATCTAAAAATGAAAGTGCTCTCATGGCACGTCTCTATTTATATGAATGTCCGTGGCTGATACTGGCTTACTCTATGACCAGTTGATCTATTGAATTTTACGAATTGTTACAACTTGTCAAGCACCTGACCACAAATCTACTAAAATTTTCTACAGTGAAGATGACAATTTGATATGAATAAACACCAAACGTAATTTATGCCAATCAATTGATAACTTCCGCCTCAACAGATGTAACGTCAGTGCCCGATTATAACCAGTAGCTAGCTGACAAGCTAATGTTAGCATTCATGTTATCGTTTGTAGTACCAAATTACGTATATTTACAACTTGTCAAGCACCTGACCACAAATTTGCTAAAAACTTCTACAGTGAAGACAACAATTTAACATGCGCCAAAACCGAAAATTCATGCCATCAACCTTAGAATGTCCGCCACAATATATGTAACATCAATGCCCGATATAACGAGTAGCTAGCTAGCAGGCTAACATTAGCATTCATGTTGTTGTTTGCAGTACCGCATTACGTATATTTACAAACTGTCAAGTATACCTGACCACAGATCTACTAAAATCTTCTACAGTGAAGACGACAATTTAATATACATAAACACCAAATGTAATTTATGCCAAACGATTATATATATTTCGCAACAACACATGAAACGTTAATGCCCAATGTAACTAGTAGCTAGCTAGTGAGCTGATGTCAGCATTCATGTTATTGTCTGCCGTAACAAATTATATAGAGTGACCCAAATAAACAAACTGACGGATCATTTCCGACAACAGAATATTCGTACTGTATTCGTACACATGTATGTTTGTACAATGCCTCAGTGTTCACCATGCGAGTTGGTCGAAATTTTACAAGTCTGAAATTTGTTTGTGGTCCTGACCTTTCTGTTCCGTGGGCAACATGGCGACCATGGAGGGTCAGAAGTGTTCAACATTTCACACTCAGCTTTTTGACCATTATGAGTGCACCATCCGGGTACTTATAGTGCACTGCATTTTGCCTTACTTCTTAGTATGAACACACTCATTTGCGTAGTCATTTTGAGACACAGCTATGTCTCCATCAAATGTTTATACAAGTGATAAATGTACAGTGAAAATTAGATTTAAACTTCTATTTTTAGGTTGTGGAGTCGGTCTTATCCTCATTTATTCAGTATATATCCTGTATGTTACAACAGTTCAGTGCCCTGAGTCACGGGATTTCCTCTTTTCAACCTGTCGAAGCTTAAAGGAACGTCTCAGCATCTTAAGAAAAAGAATTGTCAGACAAGTGCTCACAGAAATATCCCAAAATATATTAGAAATCTATTCAACCCAAAATAGACAGCACACAGTGGCAGATACCTGGCCATTCTGACTGACCTCAAACAGAGCAAAACTGTGAGAAAACACAGACTCAGTGAACACAGACAGAAGAGATAAGAAAAAAAAGTCCAAAACATTTCCCCAGCAAACTTGTGAGGCATCACACCCACATACAAGCACGTGCAGACGTGCGCACACACACACGCATTTGGCGTAGAATTGAAGAGGGTAATTAGGGAAGGTCACCAAGGAAACAGACAAACACAAGCAATCGTCAGACATACTGTATACTCAAGAGAAGCATAAACAACCGTCATCCACCCACCACCGCCGTGGCTTTAAACACAAGTATGAAAACAAGACTGGAATATTTTATCTCAAGTTTTGTAAACAGTGACCTAAGTTCCCCTGCTTCCTGAGATACAGTTTGTGTTGGCAGTGATTCAAGGAGATGTGATCCTTAACATCATGTTAAATCGTCAAAGCTTGATCAAAAAGAGCATCCACTCTGCAATTAAAAAAAGCATCATCCAACATCCTTGAATCCTGAAAAATGTGCTTTTGTTTTCCAGGTTCAGAAGAGGGAGATTAAGATGTGCACACTGGGGAAGGAGCTCGCAGAGACTAAAAAGCAGCACTCTGAATGTCAGAAAGAGGTTAAAACAACAGCTTCATTATTCACCCAAATGATGATTGAAAAGTATTTTGCTCATGATTCATATTAATGTTAACTGTGTTAGAAAGAACATTTAATTGTTGATTCCGCTGTCAAAGAAATGCTGAACATTTTTATCTGGTAATGGAATTCAGATTCAGAATCAACTTAATTAAGCCTTTGTGTGTTGCACATTAGATAATGCTGAGTGGGTTTAGTGATCCTCTAATTGATATTTTATTACCTTCGCATGCACGGGTGTTATTTAAAGTTGAATATTTTTTTCATCGTCCCAATGTGGGTGTTGGGAAGTACTTCGTGATTGAGTGGCTCAATTTTATTGCATGTTTCCCAGTTGCTCCGACGAGAAGAGGCTACGGAGAAACTGCGCGGGGAGAGGGATGAGCTGAGAGCCAAGATGGAGGACGGGAGCAGAGAGCTTGTCCACCTCAACCAGACCAAAGAGAGACTGGAGGCTGACTTGGCTCTGAGCCATGAGAAACTCCACACCTCACACCTGGAGGTCCATCTCTATGTCTTTTTGTTCATGTGTTTGTGTGTGCACATACATACGTAGGTCAGAGCAAAATGTTGTCAACCAAATATTTAACTAAAGGAACATAATAAAGGCTAAAATGCCAGCATACACAATTTATTGGTGCTTACTTTGAAGTGTATTATCTGTGTGTTCAGGTTCGGAGCAGAGATCAGTTGATTCTGCAGTTAAGATCTGAGATGAAGACAGCTGAACAGAAGCATCAAAGGACACAGGAGCAGGTGTGGTGCATTGTTTGTGTCTGTATGTTGATTTGAGCTTTGCCTATCATTTATATTCATTCATGTCCTTATTATGAGTGCTCTGTGTTTTGTTATTGTTTGATTTCAGTTTTTTTGTGTATATTTTCATGTTCTAATTTTGTATAGTTTACAAAAGATCATACCTGTCTCTTTTAATATCGCTAATTTTGCATCTTCCAGCTGTGTTACATGAGAAAAAGGTTCAAGATTTTATTCCATTTTTTGGATTTTAAATTTGTCCCAGGGCTTATATCCAGTGCTAGGTAGTACTACAAGGGTTTTAAACCTGTCTTTTTTGGTTTTTCCTTTCATATGCTGAGGCTAGGTTGAGTGAGCACCCCTGTGTTTTTTTTTTCCTCCAACAATGACCTGTTTTACACCCACAGAGTTGCACACATCCACTCAAGGGAAGTGCCCAAACCAGCAGCAGTCTTCTACAGTTGGCTACTGAGCAGCTCCATTAGAGCAGTGGGAGGCGTAGCACCTTGCTCAAAGGCTCCTCGAAAGTCGGAGCTAAGGAAAGGGGAATCGTTACTCATTCATGTCTGCCGTGCCCACATTTTCCCAACTGGTCCTGAGACTAAACTGGGAAACTCTCTGACTCAAGCCTGATTCCCTCACTTTTAGGCTACTGCCGCCCCCTCGCTGTCTTTTCTGTCTGTCTGTGTGTTCTTTGTATGCCTGCATTAAGTTATCCCTTTCCCTCTCTTTCCTCTTGCTCAGGTGGCAGCACTGGAGGGTGAGGTGAGACACTTGAAACACGCAGTTAGAGGACACCAGGAAGAGGCCCGTCAGTTTAGCGAGAAGGTCAGAGATATCGAGCGCCTTAAAGACCAGAAGGAGAAAGAACAGCAGCAGCTGCATGATCAGCTCCGTATTGGTCAGCAACAGGTAAGGAAGAATTCCCTCTTCTCCTCTTCACCTTCACTTGTCTCCACCGCCCCTACAGGGGGATCTATAGATCAGTTGAACTCTGACCTGGAAGCGGTGAGACAGACTCACTGAGGAGCATCCTGCTTCACAGCCAATTGAAGCAGAATGGCTCTTAGCTCAGCCAAATCTGGAGCAGGCTGAAGGACTGAGAGTCGGAGGTCACAGAGCTCAAGGACAGTTTAAGTCAGCAGCACATAGCTGCAGAGAAGGCAAATCTATTGTGCATTCAGCTGTCAATCAGATCCTTGATCCTACAGAAAGACAATCTCTGGTGTTAATCCAGTGAACAAAATAAAAATAAAAATCAGATGCACTTATGTGTTTGAGTGCGAGTCATCTAAATGACAGTGGACAATCAAGTCAGTCTTTTGCTAAGAACAGCAAACTGGCCCGTTTGCAACTGTCAAGCTTCATTTTGCACTTTACTTACATATATCCCCATAAACATCATCTGAATTACCAAACAAGACAAGATGACCCCTTTGTTTGTCAACCTCTCACATCCAATCAGACCCAAACATGAATACAGAGGGGAGAAGATCGACACAGAGATTAAAAAAAGAAGACGACGAGAATAAAGTTACTATCAGCTGAGGGTCATCTTGGGTAGTCATGTGACGGCAATGAATACCCAAACAGCAGGCCAAATGAGGGTCAAAGCAATGTTCTTTTTATCATACCTAATGAGGGCTGTTTGTTTCCACGGAGCACAAGCTCCTGATTATGGTCACAAGAAAGCCATGGTGTTCCCATTAAGCCTCGTTACAAGGCCTTTCATCCACAGACAGAATGAAATGCTAAATCCACCATTAGTGTTTGGACTGTTGGGTAGTGGACACATGAAAGGGAAGGAAATACTATGACAGAACAAGTTAACACATGAAGCTTTAATAGGTAAAGTTGGCATGTGACACCTTACTTTATTTCGTGTGTGTGTGTGTGTGTGTGTGTGTGTGTGTGTGTGTGTGTGTGTGTGTGTGTGTGTTTCACAGTGGGACTTTAAAACTGTTACCTTGGGTAACCTTGGGTAAAGCATTCACCATCATACTCGAATAAAGTCGAGTGTGCATGGGCTGAGTCAATGGTTTTAAACAGTCCACACACACGCGCGCATACCCCTACACAGGTTGTTCAGTTTTTGACTCTAAAGTAGAGAATGGGTGTTGATGGCGCCCTCCTCTCCTCTCCTCTCCTCTCCTCTCCTCTCCTCTCCTCTCCTCTCCTCTCCTCTCTTTTGCACGAGCAAGTTTTCCACCCAGTCACGCTGCTTTTTCACCCAGTGTTAGTCCTAGATGGGCCCAGCTAATCCCTGGTTAAACCGAGCTGTGGCGAACCCCTGAAATCTAACTAGTTGGCTGTCATTAGTTGTAAACCCTCGTGTTCTGATCCAGATTACAGCGGGATTAACATGGATGAACTCAAGATGAGTGTTAGAGCGGGTTTAACTTTCTCAACCTCTCCCCTTGAAAGGTGAGCTACGGTAGGATTCCTTGTGTAACACCGGGATTAAGCCTGGTTTCACTTCCTGGGTTCCCCTTTCATTATGAGCGAGGTTACTGTAGAGCAGCACATTATACTGCACCGTGTCAGACAAACTAGCGTCAAGTGTCAAGTACACTGTATCCTGATAGTGTAGCATTATGATGATGATGGTTTTTGTCAGTGTAAAAGTTTCTGCATGCCTCTAAGTTTATTTGGTCTTCTGTATTCGTGCATATGTTGAGGCTTTCTACCGCTTTGTTTGTCAGTAACTTGCAACACATTAAATCAGCAGCTCTCCACACTTTCACACTTGGCAGCTGTTCAGTAGATGTTCTCGAGAGCACCTATACATGAGGGGAGTCAAAATCCTACACTCCTTTAAAATATAACAGTGGTTCGGTCACTCGACCAAACCTTCAGGCTACAGCTGTTCCGCTTAAACAAAGAGCCGAGGTCTATTCTCATCAACATTTCCATTTCACCGCGTTTGCTTTCAGGTCGAGACATTTGACGGGAAGCTGAAGAAGCAGGAGGTTGAGATGGAACTTCTCCATCAGCAGCTGAAAGTAGCCAAGGAGGAGCTGGAGGATGCCAGTTTACAAGCCCAGGAGCAGAAAGAAACAGTAGCCATATTTAGACAAAAGTACACAGCAGCAATAGAGAAGGTGCATAGGGTGCAAGGGCAGGTGGAGCTTTTGGAAGAGGAGCTACAGTATTCACAGCAGCAGGTAGATCATAGTTTCCAGTAATACAGCATATTACCATTATTGCAGTTTACTTGCTCTGCACCTCTAAGGAGATTTTATCAACTCAACACCTATTCTACATTTTTATTGAACAGTTTTCATTGCAATCCTGTGATCTGCCATTACCTTATGTTTAATCGGCAGCTAAGAGAGTCCCGCTTAGCAACACATTCAGTGAAGGAAGACCTAGCTGAGATGGAGCAGCGCTACCAGGAAAAGGTTGGCCAGTGGGAGAACTCGCAGGAGGCTCTCGACCAGTTGACAGATGAGCTCCAAACCAGTCAGAATCTACTGAGGGAGAGTCAGCAGAAAGTGGACCATATGAAAGGCCTGGTCGGATCCCTGCAGGAGCAAGTGGACACACTCAAACAGCAGGTCAGGACAAACTTTTACACGTTATAGTAGCACAGGTAGACACAACAATGACACAGGCACAAATCCAGGCACAAATACACATGGATGATTATTGGACAGGCCTATCAGGCATAGGCCCAGGGGTCCAAAGTTTCACTTGGCCTTCACCTGCAAAGTTTCACTGAAATGAACATGTACTGACCAGGAAGAGCCTCAAAATGACCTCAAAAAGAGGACAAAGAGGTCCAAAGGAACTGCAAAGAGACACAAAATAACTACAAAAAGGGACCAAACAACCACAATGACACACTAAATGACTACAAAGAAGAACAAACATCAACACAAATGATCTCAAACAGATACAGAACCACAAGAAAATGTGGAGCAACTACAAAGAAATGCAAACAGAGGCCAAGCTACCACAACATCTGTGTCTGGCTCCCATGTTAAAGAGATGATAGGGCTCTTTGCATGTCTGTGCCCAGGGGCCCATTGTCTCATAATCCACCCGTGGCAATATACACCATCCTTGTAATATTTTTATGTAACAATCAATGAAGCTGCTTTGAAGATGATCAGTGGAAACATACGCAGGTGACATAACCGGACTAGTCACCACTGGGGGCAGTCTTTCATTTCAGAATAAGAAACAAATACTGTTTCAGTTTGACAGTGGTTGTATGTATTCTTTATGGATGCAGCTTTCACGTGACCTCACCTGAGTTTGCAACCAAGAAGATCAGGATTACCAGCGTGACGTTAAATGGGTGTCTGAATTCTTGCGTGAGCTCTCCCAGGTGCTTGGCAGCTCCATCAGTGTTGTGTGAGGGCATGCATGGGCCTTTGTGTGCACGTGTCATCGCACGCATGTGTGTACAAGTGTGCGTTTGTGCATGTGTGCACCGGCGTGTGTCACTTAATCTTTTCTCCTTTTTCTTTCTGTTTTATATTTACTACGTCAGGCAACAAATGAATCATCTTTATTACGGAGAAATTTAATTTGGATGAACTTAACTGCTGCCGCCAAGGTCAGACGGGCAGAATGTCATTTTAATCCAATCAACTTTAATCTGTTGGTTATAAAAGAGTTAGGCTGTTGAAGAATGGCTGTATCTCAGGCCCTTTATTACACTGGCTAATGACTTTGATTGTGAGGCGCCTATCAAGAGGTTAGGAGTTCTTGTGGAGCTTCACGTCCTGCTAATTCTCTACCTCGTGCCACTGTTGGGCTCGGCTAACCCTAAAATCATTAATGTCTTCATTTCCTGTTTACAAGAAAATCTCAATTGAAAGAAAAAGTGAATTACTTTTTAATTTTTTTTAAAAATTAATATAAAATCATTGTGCAAGTTATAGCATTTTATATTGCAGCACAACTGGAAGAAGAAGCGTCACTTACACAGGGAAGTATCTTAATGCTATCTCTACTCTGGTGCATTTGCATTCTGACCAGGGAATATTTCACTATAACGTAAAGATGAATTCTTTAAGACAAGTACAATTTCTTCTTTCTTCTTTTGAATTAGTTACATAATTTGCCTATATAAAGGACAGCAGTTAATAGACTAAGATTTAGGGGGGTGATACATTCGGCAACACATTTAGAAAACACAATGAGCTACAAGGTCTTTTATTCTAAGGAGATACTCCTTTGTAAGTACGAGAACATTGCTTAGACCTTTAGGCATTCTCAGAACCCATCGGCTGTATTCGGCGTCTGACTTCTTCTCAGAACCCATCGGCTGTATTCGGCGTCTGACTTCCGGCAGACGGCGATACAGCCTCTGGGGCATTCCGGTTTGATTTGGGCAGAGGAGGCGAATTTCCGTTTCCAGCTTCCGTTTAAGTAAATATGCTGAACCATTGTGATGGATTCAGAGTTTGCAGTGAAGCCAATTATGTTCTGCCTCGTTAGTTCACCGCATGGAGCGTTTAACCTGGCAACAACTGCAGCCGGCTCAAACGTGATTGGTCAATATCACGCGGACTACAAACAGCCTACAACCGGAAACTAGGGCTCTTCCGCTCTTCTTCCGGAGGCAAGATCTCCAGGGTTTGTCTACAGACTAACTAACTACGATGCACTTTTAGACCAAACAGTTCTGGGGACTCCCCTGAACTCTACATAGCTTTAAGGGCTTTTTTTCTGTTTGCATTTTCACCCCGAATAGGAACCCTGAAGTGACATAAGCTGGCCTACGCCTATTTTGCTTGGACAAATCAAAATCGCGTTGTATTTCCTGTGTCGCATGTATGCTCCGTAAAGCTTGGACTTCACTATCGGCCCATTTGTCTGTTTTTCTTCCATTTTTTTCATCACGAGTCCTTTTTGTGTGTTGTCTTTTTGTGTGTTGGCTCGGAGAGTACCCACTCTGACATAGGAGCTGAAGCAGTACCTGAAAAGCCATTCTAAGATATATGATTGTTCCTAGTTCTTCCGGTGCAGACGCAATAAAAAGGGGCTTCTCAGAACTTTGTAAAAGTTCCTCTTGTCCAAAAAAATGCCTATTGGAGCTTCTCACGCTAGATTCAACTTTTATTGTTACGTTAGCTTTGTTGGAGTTCGTCACCTGTGCTCGGAACGTCAAGGCTGATGTGTCTCTGTGTTGTGCGATGCAACAAATCAATTCACAAATGTTTGTAATACATAACAATGTGTTTCTGCATTGGCACAACAGTGTCGTTGTCATTTATTACGAAACCAAAATGCATATAATGGGTTAAAATGCAATTTCAAATTCATTACGAATGCATCCTTTTGAGTCTTCTTTGATTCTGTGTAGGATCACTTCCTGTGTGCATTTTGGTGGTTACATTTTTTGGTGTATGATTGACTAAAGCCTGCCAAAAAATAAGTCATAATTTAATATGTTGATGTGAATATTTGTTGAAATATTACTGTCTACTCTTGCTTTCTGTACACATAGAAACTGACGTTGGAGTGTGACCTACAGCTCTATCAAAAGAGTCATTCTTATTCTGATGAGGAATACCTCAGCCTGCTAAGACACAGACAGCAGCTACAAAAGGTAAGGTCATACATTGTACTCTCCTACACGTTAAGGCTACACATTATAGATGTACATATTTTCATCCCATTAAACCATTACAATATGTCCTGTACTTACAGTGACATTCAGTGCTGACTATTGTCAACATTCCCGCTGTATTCAAAAATAAACATTATTCAGAGTTTGACTTAAAGTTAGTTTCAGATTTACACTGACAAAAAAACAAAGCAACATTACAGCACTCACATTGTTCGTGTGTGTGTGTGTGTGTGTGTGTGTATCTGCATGTGTGTGTTTCAGTGCTGCACCGAGCAGGTTGAGCGCCTTGCGGAGTGTGAAAAGGCTATTCTTCAGATGAAGTCAGAGCTGGAGAGACAGTAATAACCGAGTCTATAAAACTCTCATTCTCCTCTGCTGATCCCGGTTCCTGTCCTTGTCTCTCCTCTCGTGCCCTTCCCATCTGCCTCCGCCCCCTCCTCTCTCTCTCTCATTCTCTTAACAGTCTACTCGCCAAATGGCACACAGTGGCACACTATATGTCACATGGATAATTTAACATAATCTAGTCAAATCATTTCGTTTCATTTAGCTTATCTGTTATCTGGTTTGATTTTTTTTTTTTTTTTTTGTTGCAGACTTCTTTTTGGTTCTGTCACTGTGTTCAGGAGCACCACGCATTCCTCACACAGCAGTCACTCTTTGCTCTCCGTCCTCCAGAGCCCAGGAAAAAGCAGGTCTGAAGCAAAGTCTTGCTGCGTCCCGTCACACACACATGAGCGATCGCAGCCAGCTGGAACAGGAAGCGATGCATCTGAAAAAGGAAGTTACACGCTTAGAAGTCGAGCTGGCGGACACCCAAAAGGTATTAAAGTGATGCGTATCTGCTGACCTGTCCTCTAATTTAAAGACAGCCATATTATTTTGACCTTTTCCCCCTCTCCTTTTGAATTTGAAGACGCCTCAGCCACTGTCTTAAATTGTTGCCGATGCATGCGCCTCAGGCTAAGAGCTGGAGATTCAATTCAAGATCCCAAAGAAGAGTACTCAAACCACCTCCACCGGCAACCGCACACACCCACCACTCGTGCGATTGTCCCGTGATTGCCTGGCAGATACAAATTGCCTCGCCATTAATTAAAGCACCAAACGTGCCAAGGCTGGTGAAATTGACTCCAATTAAGAGCTCAATGGGACACTAAATATTCAAATTACTCAAAGTGGTGACTCTAGCCTGGCAGAGTGCCAACATTGCTGGCAGTCATAGTCACATCATTCATGTGTGTGTATGTGTGTGTGTGTGTGTGTGTGTGGTCTTGTATGCGTAGGTGCAAGTGGGAACATTTGATTTTACACATTAATTTGTGCGTCCCCTGGCGCATACAAGTGATAGACATGTCACGCTCACCGAGATCAAGTCTTAATATCTGTGTAAACTCAGGGACACGTGGCTACATCTTGTACAGTGCAGTATGTGATGTGTGATCATAAATCCACCCGTAACTACTGTGAAGGACTTTCTTATAAGTTTTCAATATGCAGAGTTGACTACTGTAGGCCCCCTGAACCCTTTAACACAATTAATTTGCCTGTGTCAAACAGCACAGAAAAGATTTTAAAGTTTGCGTCTACGGCGAGCCGCCAAATGTCCACCGCCTTTGTTTCTTTTGCTGTATGACCGAGGCAAATATGTATTTATTTTTATTTTTTTTTTAAGTTTCCGTCAAGGTTTTCCTTGGATAAAAGCAAATGTAAGCGGGGGAGCCAAATCAAATCATAACTTGTCACTCAGTACACATTTTAGGCTCCCTTTTATCCCAAGTGTGAAGTGCATCTTAGAGGCAATCTTGCAAGATACTTGATCCGAACAGGGGCCACAAAGGCCACATGTTTGCGCGCGCGATAAACACAGTCACTTATTCACTGTTTACTTTGGCTGCAGGTACATGTGGCACTTCTCAGACAGTCAGAAGAGGAGCTGAAGGAGGCCAGACGAGAGGCAGCGAGGAGAGGCGGCGAGGTGGATGCGCACAGAGGAGAGGTGCAGAGACTTGAGGAAGAGTTGCAGCAGGGGGAGGAGAAGATGAGGAGTGCCGTCAGGGAGAAGCAGAGTCTGAGCAATCGCGTCAGGCAGCTGAGCCAAGAGCTGGAGGAGCTACGCAACAGGCACAAAGTGACAGGTAGCAATCAGTCAGTAAATCCATCATTTCATCCATCCATCTGCCCATTTAGCCATCAACAAATAACTTAAGTCAACTACACACACATATACAGTGTCTATACATACAAGTTTTTGACTGGTGGTGAGAACAGATTTCTCTTTCTCTTCCCTTCTCCTCTCGTGACCCGGAAATCGTTCCCCCTCCGCTGTCTTGGAGGATTTTCCAATCCTTCAAATACACCTAAAGGAGACAAGAGGCTACTGGAGGAGCTTTATCGTAGGCAGAAGTCTGTTATCAAGTAGTGTGATGTATACATGGGCGCTATATTGATTATACTCAATGTATCATGGCTTGTTCCACGTGGGATGTATAAAATGTAACAGTACTTTATATAACTTTTATTGTACTTTATTACTTTATTATAACAGTACTTAATTCACCTTTTTAATAACTGTATTGTACTTAACTTTATTTTAACACTACTTTTTTTAAACTTCATTATGACAGTGCTTTATTAGGTGCCATCCAGCTCTGCTGCTGGTCCCCCTTGTATTTGCCCATATTCTCCTTCTCCTCCTTCTCCTTATCCTTCTGAGGAAATCTAACCGCCCATGCATGAAAATAAACCAAACTTGGCACATAGGTACAGTCCCATGCTAAAATTCATCAACAGGAATTGTTGTCCAGTAGTCCTGATGGTGGCGCTACAGCGACTGTTTAAAGTTCAAAAATTTGAAAATTCATAACAAATCACCTGCATGGCCTACAGCTTTGCAATTTTCACTCAATTGTAGGCTCGAATGTGAAGACGCTTTTGTAAAATCCAACCTAGTGCAAATAATGAAGTCCGTCGCTCCATTATCAAAAACTGTAAAATTAATTAAACCTATTTCCTGCCACATTTGTTGCTCACTTCACACCAAACTTGCTACACAGCGTCTTAAGACTGTCCTACACAAAAGCATCACAGAGATTTTCAAAACAGTGTACCACAGTGTGATGTCACTTCTAAGTTCTACACTGGTGAGGTAGCTCAACGTGATAACAGCTTGCCATTGGTGCCCAAAGGCCGTGAGTTCAAGTCCCGGGTGGTGCAGATAAAACATGCTTTTGCCTCCTTGGACGTTGTGCTGTGTGGGTTATGAACACATGATTTCAAAGACATATTTAGCCCAGAAAGTTCTACTTATGGATCCTCGTGGGTTTTTTAATTGTCTTCCTCCCCTTCTTCTTTCCTTTTTATCTTCCTCCTCCCTGTCCCCTCCTCCACTGCTCCATAGATGTGTTTAGCTCAGCCATTGGGCTTTAACAACAGTTTGTTTATCCATAGGGGTTTTCCCAGCACAGACAGCTTAACTGGATCACAGTCAGCCATTGTTCCTCTTCTTGCTCTTCAAAAACGGCCGGCCCCAACCCATTACTGCGCAGCTACTATAATTTAATTTAATTTTAATAAGACTTTAGTTAACTTTATTATAACAATACTTTATTTAACTTTATGTGAACAGCACTTTAAATTAATTATTACAGTACTTTATTTAACTTTATTAGAACAGTAGTTTTTTTGACTTTATTGTAACAGTAGTATATTTAACTACATTATAACAGAACATTATTTAATTTAATATAACAGTAATTTATTTAACTTTATGCTTTATTTAACTTTGTTATAACAGCAGTTTATTTAACGTCATTGTAACAGTACTTTAATATTATTATTACTGTCCTTTATTTAACTCTATTATAACAGTATTTTTTATTTTTTTTTGACTTTATTGTAACAGTAGTCTGTCTGTCTGACTTTTAAGTAGATTAGCATTTTAGTAGCCTACAGTAGTTTAGAAGTTTCAAAAGACTAAGATAAACACCATGTGTTGTGATGTAGCCTAAAAATATTGCGATAGGCCGCATCACCCAGCCCTGGTGTGAAGTATAAATGCAGCACCTCCACATGCGGCACAGTAACTGATGTCACTTAAGACCGGAACCAAGGATTTCTCATTTGGCAGCTTCAGCTCCTCCATTTTTGCGTCTCCTCTTCGCATCTCTGTCTCACATCCTCGCTGGAAGGAGTTGAGATGGGACGAAGAGACACAAGTGAGGGAAGCGAGGAGACACGTTAGCATAATGAAAAGCACCCACACTGTGCGCTGCCTTTTGTTTTGAACCAGCCACACTGCTGTTAGCGCCATCAGTTAGCTCAAATTAGTCAGCAGTGGTGATTCAGTTGCTAGCCGTCTGCACGCAGTGTTAACTCACACACACATATACACACACTGTAGATAGAGGTTTGATTCAATGGCACAGTGCTTTAGTGGTATGGTAATGATCTGGTTTATGTGTGTGTTCTTGTGTGTGTGTGTGTGTGTGTGTGCGCACGTGCCCGACGGTGGCCTTTGTAGTAGTGTGTCAGTGCAGGAATGGTGACGGCTCGGTCTCACTGGGCACAGAAATGTCTCATTAAGAATTAACGTACACATCTATGGTCACGCCAGGCAAACACCTCACATACACACGCTACACAGCCATCTCTCCCAACTCCCACTGCTTTAATTAGCACACACACACTCACTCTCCGAGGTACAAATACACACACACGGACACACACACACACATTCACCTATTGTCCGCAGAGAGATGAATCTGAGGTCTTTCTCTGTGGCAGACAGTGGCTGGCTTACTCGCCGAACACTGCTCATTAACAAGATAGAGACAGAAGGACAACGCTGTGTAGCTTGGCCTTTGTCTGTGATCAAAACGCATTCCCTCAACTCCACGCTCCACACAAAAACCACATATTATTCAGCTTTTACCTTCAGCAAATACAATCCAGCGACGTAGAGCCTATTGTAATGACTTAAGAAGAATAAAGATGCATTATTATAACAAAGGGGGCATTGTTTACCTGGATATAGCAGTAGCCTGAATAGACTGGGTGAGGAGTCAGCTTGAGAAATTACTGTTGTGAACAAAAGGCCTTTTTTATTAACATGAAGTCCTTGTCGAGGTTCTGTCTGTATTATGAAAACATCGCCTTGAGTGGAGATGATTCTTTTTGTTGCTTGATAACAGTAGATCTGGTCTAGGATGGAGTGGATTGAGAAAATGAACAGGTTTGAATGGAAATTGTTAGAACAGTATAGACAAACACAAGGAGGTAAACAGTAAAATAATATGGAAAAAAACTGCACATTTCCATTGAAATGACATATTTACTTCATTTCATGACTTTATATTCTGTTATAATACACATCCAGTCATACACCCGTCGTCTTCTGGCAGTTTATAAAATTACAGAGTATAATTTTTACTGCTGATGGTTAAATTATTATGGAATTGACATTTTTTACGAGCATTTTTTACTTGTGAAGTTGTTTGGGTGCTGCGTGATGGCTAACATGTTACACGAATCCCACAGTTAACTGGGCGTGCACACAGTTGGGATGTGATGGATATTATATTTAAAGGTCTCTGTTGCCAGATAGAGGGAATGTCAAAGGAGCAAAGAAACAGAGGATAGGAGGACGAGTTGGGAACCAGGGAAGTGTCATGTGGATGAGATTGAAGCGGCCGAAGGCAGCTGGATTCAATCAGACTGTGGCAGGAGAGACGGGAAAGAAGAGGGTGATTAAAAAGGAGAGGGGGGAAAAAAAAGTCCTTAAACTTGGCATGTGACTGTATGTGTCACATTTACTGTCACTCTTTGACGGCATGAATTTTCGGTATGATTCTCAGTTCAGTAGATTTTCTGTTTCTTGCAAAATAGTGAGTCCAGAGAGTAAATCACAAAAGGACTTAATGAACGACACATGGTGCTAAGAGACACCCAGCATGTGCGCAGAACATATATTAATGCGTGGCATGATTTTTGAAACTCTGAGACATTTAGTCAGACAACAAATAGAGAGTCACAGAGACTGGTGTGTGGTATCCTCTATAAATGGCAGGTTAATTGTTTTTGTTTTTTCGTCGCACCTACCTGTGAAATTCACACAGGGATGCATGTGTGAGATATTCAAATACGGCTGATAGTGTCATCTTACATCTTAAGTAAGACGTGTTGTAAGGCTGGCCGTAATGTGAAATAAATGTGATGCTGTGTGACAACAAATGAAATAACAGCATAAACAAAAACACAATATCCATATTTCCACACTTCCACAAAAACAGAAATGTGATATTACCACCCCTCTGCGCTGCTGATGTGCATCTGCCTAAAGATGATGAAATCATTATTGCGCGCATGTGTGTGTGCGCAATGCGTGCATGTGCGTGTGTGTGTGTGTGTGCTGCTATCCAATCTGGATCCCTGGACGCACACGTGCACAGGCCTCTCTCCTCCAATTCACCTCTATTACTAGCTATAATCCCATTTCACACTCTATCGATCCCCAAAACTGTTGTTCACCGGAACCAGCAGCAAACACTGGCATTTCTCCCCATCATTTCACCACCATTGTTCTTTATTACACAAAGAAGCCCCCCTTTGTCTCAGAGCAAACTCAGCCCCACTGAAATATGAATTATAAATGTATGGCTAATAAAAGAGAAGGGGGGAAATGGGAGAGAGAGAAGGGGAGAGAGATAGCGATAGAGAGAAGTGGTTGGTAGAAACATCAGAGAAAATGACTCCTTTACAAGAGTCTATTGATCAGTTTCTATCAAAGGGGGATGTCAGACATGAGATTACCTGGCAGTTTGAGCATTAGGTGCCGTGTGTTATAGCCCCGGGCCCTTGTACCGCTGCCAGAGGATTGTAAATAAAGCGGAGAGGAGAGAGCAAGAGGGGAGTGTGTTGGGGTGTATGTGTGTGTGAGTTTTTAGATTCTCCATGTGTGTGTGTGCTACTCTTTGTCTTTGTGAGCGTTCACCGTTGTGTGCATACGATTTTTTTTTTTTCTTCTTGTGGTGTATTTGTGTGCATGACGGTGTGCGGCTGTGCGCCTGCACCTTTTGGCTTATACCCAAAAGCAGTGTTGCAAGCCCATGAAACTTCAGAAAGAGAGAGAGAGAGTCTTGGGAGGCTTTGGGACGTCTCTCGGGAGCACCTTAGCCCGCTACGAATCCCCCAACAAAGCCAAAGGAAGCCCCTATGAAGCCTTATGAAGCTTTTATGAGGGCCAGGCAGGGCCCAGCCTAGCCCCAACCACTGATTCAGGGTTAGCCGGGTTTTCGTCCCTCTCATGTTAAAGGTTAGCTGTGAGAGCGGGGTAATCTGATCGCAGATCTGTGATTATAAGATGATGCTGCATGATGGGCTTTGAAGCTCGTATGAAGGCATTGAAAGGTAGAGATCGAGAGGGAGTTAGATTATAAACTAATGTCATACCTTAAGTTGTGTTACCAGTGTAAAAGGTCAAGAAAGGGAGAGACCCAAGATCTTTGATTGTGGACTAATGTCATAACTTAACTCATGAAGCCAGTTGTAAAAGACACCAGGCCCTAGAATATGGACACTGATCTACCTGAAGCTATTAGGACGAATCGAGTGTTGAGAGATTGTCAATCTGCTGCAGATCCTCATTTAATGTGGAAAAAGTTGGCAGCATTTAGTCATCAGACTGAGCTAAATATACCACACAGCTTATCTATTTGTCTAAAGTAAACTGGTGCATGCCTGCTTCCTACTTCTCTACATTTTAAGATATAGAAAAGGATTTTCACTTAATTTTTCCTGTGTGTTTCAGCTGTGTGTGTACCTTGTGTGTGTGTTTGGGTGCAAATAGTTTGTGTAAATGGTCAGTCTCTGCAGCTAATTGCTCTCTCTGTGGCCTCCCCTGGTGGACGGTGTCACCGAGGTCACCTCAAAACTAATGCCTTGAATGCGAATTTGATCCCCATCTCAAGTTTTCACATCTCCGCTTTTATTGATTATTGAGATTCATAGCAAACTTTCACCTTGAGACTCAGTGAAATAGCCAAGGTAGGGCGCACGCACACACACACACGCAAATAAAAGTGTTTGTGCATCATTAAATATTTAGCAATTCCAGTTGCCGCTTCAATTTTCCTAGGGCTTCAGTTTAAACAGTTTGGATGCTGCGCAAAACCATAAATTAATCATAGTTTTATTAAATGTAGATTTTCTTTTCTCTGTTTCCTCCTCTCTGGTATTGGTTTTAGGCCCCCCCCCTCCGCTCCCCATTCAGTCTGTCCCACCACTACCATCACAGAGTGGTGCGTGGCCTTAAAAGCATTACAGCAATACACTAAACATTTCTCTGTTTCTATTTCACACACTCAAATACACATGCACACCCACAAAGTCAAGGTCCGTCTTGTAAATATTCAACACACACACATACTCAGAAACGCATACACCTCTACATATTCAGCGCACACACCTTCTCAATATTCACTAGCCTTGGCCACCGATGGCTGACAGTTTATGTTATATTCAATGAATACTGAATTTAGTGAAAAGGTTTTAAGAGCTACGAAGAAACATTGACTCACAAAACAGCACACGGAACAAAAAAAGGAGAGAAGGGGGGGGCAAATCCTAAATTTTAAATTCAAACTGAAAAGGGCCTGCAAAAGCAAAACCTAACCAAGGAACCTGACTAGTGGTTTATTATGCATCCGCTCAATGTGCTAAACTACTAAGTGTAGGACAATGGGGTTTTATTGCATGTAGACGGAGGAGACGGCTGAAAAGGGAATGTGATTGAAGGGATGCGGTCAGGAGTGTGAGCTCAAGTGGCCTGCTCAAGGTAAAGAGTGCCATCTATTGACAGAGTCGGGGAGCGCTCCTTTTGTCTCCCAACAAAAGGGCTGCTGCCTCGTCTGAGTGCGAGCAGTGCCACACTTTCACTTCTGCCTTCTCTGCCTCTGAAAGGCATTCAGCGCCTCTTCTGTGGTGGAGTTCGTTTTGCTTTGAAGGTGGCTCGCAGTTCATATTTTCCCCCCACTCGTGCTGAACTTGACGAGAATCAGTAATCACTCCTCGCGTGTGCACGTTTTGTAAATCAATCTGTTAACCTTGGTGTGCCAGAGCATGTGAAGTGCCATGTATATCTGTGCTCATGTGACTTATTTCTTTCTTTAAATACGCTGAAAACAAAATTAACCCTGCCTCTAAGAGCTGTCTGTCATATAATATCTCAATTGGAAAATGTCCTTTTTTTCCCTGTCATATGGCCATTTGAATTAGACCCACTCTCTAATGAATCCAAGCCAGCAGATTCTGAAGTGAACTGTTGCTCTTTATCTCACACTTTTCTCCCTCTGCCTGTCCTCTCTCTCTCTCTCTCTCTCCTGCTCAGTGGAGGAGTTGGCAGCCCGTGCAGAGGAGGCGAGGCGGATGGAGGGGTGCCTGAATGAGGGAAAGCTAGCAGAGGGGAAAATAAGGTAAGAAGGGAAAGAGGGAGAGAGGGAGAGGAGCTTCCTCTCTTATCCCATTTCCCATCGTCCCCTGTGTAAGCTCGGTAATCAAAAACATTTAGCTTTTTTTACGTGCGGCGTACAGTAGGCTGTTTAGGCGAACATGTGTTGAACAGAGCAGCCCTAAGCTCCAAATACGTATTGTTTAAGAGTCTACGAAGCAAAATGCCTAACTTTTTCGGTCTATCATTCATGAAATGATTGTGTCTTAACATTTGGACACCCCAAGTGAAAATCCCTGATCCGTTTATATCTGTAATCTTAACAGAAATATCAAAATGTGTATTGATGGGACACGGTTGGCGAGCAGATGTTAGGTCGTGGAGTTCAGAGTTCAGAGGCGAGACCCCTGGTTGACCCCGGTGTGTCACCAGAGCTGCGGTGATGACATCAGCAAGCATGTATCACCCAGTAGAGTGTGTGTTTGTGTGCGTCTGTTTGTGCGCACATAGTTGTGGGCTGTGGCTTTGGCTTCGACATGACCTCACTGCAACAGTCTCCGTCTTAGGGAGTTTCTCGGTTAAGCCGAGCCATGGAACATTTTCATCGTCAACCGACAATTTTCAACCCCGGCGTGGAGGCTTTATAGGTTACATTCTGAATTAATGCATTTTATTACATTTAAACCAATTTTAGGTAGTGACTGGTAAAACAATCGCTGCGTCTGCATATTATATCCATTTGCAGAATCATGCTGTTTACTGTTAACCCAGTATTATCTAATAACTGCAAAGACATGAAAGGTTTTTAAGCAACAACACCGTACTAATGGCTTCCATCTGTGCTGTGGGAAATCCCCTCCTTTCTCCGCAGGATGCCTCCTCTCCTTCTCTCCTTTCTCTCTCCCACTCTGTTCATCCTATCATGTGTTCTCTCCATGGACCAATCTATCAGGCATTTTCTTTCCTTTTTGTTTTGGCCGTTCTGCTTCTGCTTCAGCTTTTACTACCACTGAGTTAATCTATCAGTACCAGCGTTTAGTTCAGTGCTCAAACATTTAGTCAGTGAATCTGTGTTGAACCAAAATCTTTTAATAATCATTTGAAAAGATAATTGATTAAAATTGGGAAGCTTTGACCTCACAGCTGCTGAGATCGACTTTCTCATATCATTTTAAGATTTTTTATTAAAACAAAAACTTTAGCTTTTTGGGGGTGTAGTCATGGCCGAGGGGTTGAACATAAGTTTGACTATAAAACTGCAATATCCTCAGTTTGATCTCAGTTCCTGAACGCCTCATTTTCTGTCAGCTTTCTACTGTCCACCAGTGTTGTCGGGATATTCGAAGTTCTAAATTTGATACAACACCTTGAAAAATATAGATATTCAATACCATTTTGCATACCTTGAGGAAAAATTGACATTGAGGGCTTGCAATTTGATTTTTTTATTAAAAGATACATGTAATAAGGGTATATAATATGACAGCAAAAACTTTTCTTTTCTTGGTTTGCAGCAGGGAACAACACAATGACTGCAGTAAACACTGACAGTAAGAGAGAGAGATCAAGAAAACACAGCTGACCCTGGTGTGTCGACACAGCAGAAAATGAGTATTGAAAGTGTTTCAAATATTCAAAAATGATATGTAAAGATAAATTGACATTTTTGACAACAATACAGTTCAATGTCTAGAATTTTTTTTTTTGAAAAGCCACAAAAATATCAAAATATTTGAGCTGAAATGGTTTGTAGAATCATCACAACAATTTTGATTAATTATTTAAGTTTTTTTTTTTTCAATGTAAAAATTCCATAAAATCTGCCATCCGAGCTCCTCAGATGTGATTTGGTGGTTTTCTTCATCCTGTTTTGTGATTAATTTTGTGATTAATTAATAAACCGAGAAAACAGGCAGGTTAACTGACAATAAAAACAAATGATAGTTGCAGCCTTGAAAAAAAGGAGAATCTAGTAACTTGTAATAGGTCATTGTTTTTGACAGTTAATAGACTAAATGATTAACTGCAAAAATAACACATGATGTATACAGGGAGAGGGCTAGATATTAAACTCTGCATTAATTTTTTTTGGTAGTTTTTAGCTGTGACAATTTAACACAAATGCCAATAACAGCTAATAGTCAGATGCTGACTTTGTGTTCTCTCCCTGCGTAGTCATTCTTGTTTTAACTGTAAAATCTATAATATACTAACTTCAGTTCACTCTCCCAAAACTTTTGCTTTACAAAGCCCAAGTATTTTTTACTATTCATAAACTTGTAATTCTCCGTTTTTATATTTGCTTTAAGAGGTGTGGGTCAAGAGTGGGGGTGGTTTGTTTTGGTGTGTGTGTATGTGTGTGTGCGCGGAGAAAGTTGGTGGGGGTGTCGAGGCTCACCGAGCGGCCAAAGCGAGGCTGTGGAGGGAGGTTTGTGGAAATGGTAATCATTTGTCGTATTGATCTCGCTGTAGCCAGGGCAGCTGGCACACACAAACTCGCTCGCACACGTGTACACACACACTCGCAGACACTAACTGACTCACATACACACAGACGCACAGTTGCGTGGCAGGAATAGACCCCTTCATATTGATCCCCTTCACATTCCCTTAGCTCGGCTGCCACACACACTCACAAACACACACACACGCTTGCACTTTCTGGGCCTGCGTTAAACACTCCCACTGATCTGGATTTTCAAGAAACCTGATATTGGGATGAAATATATTTGGATTGGTCATAGTTATATCAATTAAAAATATTTACATGAGTTTTAAAAAATGCATCTGAGATATTGTGGTGATTTAAGTAATTTTCATTAATTAACTTTATCGTAGTTAAGTGATAAGTTTGATTGTGTGTTTGTGTGTGTAGGTCAATGGCTGCGAGGCTGGAGACAGAGGTGGCAGAGCTCAGGAGGAATCTTCAGCAGGCTGTCGATCACAAACTCAAGGCAGAGCGAGAGAAACGGGATGCACAGGACCAGGTAAATAAATACACACCAGACCTGAGTGACATAGCCTCGGCAAATAATTCAGAGTGTTTGTTTAAATTGGCTCGGAGCACAGCGCAGGTGAGGTGTTTGTCATCGGAACCACTGAGATACAGTCTGTACTCACAAAAGCTGTACCAAATTTATCATTTACATGTAATCATCTAATCCTCATGCCAGGTATTGATTTTCTATTGGTGACCCTTACCTTTTTACTCTTAGAGAAATATGTGAACCAGGTGGACTTTACTACATAAACACGAATACTTACACACATGCTAGGGTTTCTACTCTTCTCCTTCCATGCCCCCCAAGGTCTTCCTCACCTCTCCTTCCCTCCTCTTCTCTCTCCCCACACCCCTCCCTTACCTTTTTGATGATTAGTGGCATATATCCGGTGCTAGAGCCCGGATTATCTTGTCCAAGGGAAGGAGGGGTGTATGCGGGACCTAAACCTGGCGAGGTGATTTGGAGCGTTAATTCCTGGGTGTAATATTCCCTGATATTCCCTAATGTTCTGGCTAGGAGTGGAGGAGGAGGTGGGGGCTGTCTCAGGGGAGAGCGGTTGTCAGAGCTGAGCCGCCGCCGTACAAAGGCAGAATGGATAATTAAGGGTAAAGCCAGGACGGGGGAACTGATGTTCATTTAGATTCGACAAACTTTGAATTCAGTCTTAAGCTTCTGTGCACAGTGGTGCTCTCTCAGATCTTGATTTTTGCATTTTGTTTAAACTCTTCTTAAAGTTACTCGTTTCCTTTCATTCTTTGCCTCCGTTTCTTTATTTTTCTCTCGTTCTGTCTCTGTTTTTCTTTCATTTGTGTTTCCCTGTCGTCTTCCTCTCTCTGTTTCTTTCTCTTTCACTCGCTCTTCCTCACCTCACTCTTTTTTTTTTTTCGCTCTGTCCTTGTGAATAATGCAGCCCGCATAGCATGGCTCTCCTTTTTTTCTCTTAACATTAGTGCACCAGGGTCTGACAATAGCGATTGCCCAGGGCCAGTAAGACACTGACTTAGGCCAGTTGATTGGTCAGTCAGTAGCCAAGCCAGTGCTCGCCAAGAGTTCTTCATCTATTTCTCAGCTGTTGAAAATCCTTTCATCTCTGCCTCTGCTGTGCAACTGGCCCTCTTTTCTCTGTTGTACAATCTCTGATCAAACATATTGCAGGACATGTCAGAGTTAGTCACAGGTCTGTCAAGTGAGAGTCGTGCATGAACAAGAAACAGCAATGGCTACTAGTGTATGCATTATCATATGTTCCTTTTGTATTAGAAGTAGGGCTGCAGAATTAATCAAATATTTATCTCGACCGTGATTTTGGCTGCCCACAATCAAATGAATATGATCGACTGCGATTTTAATGTTTGAAATGTGTGCTCTGCTCATAAAAAAACTCCGCTGCGTATCAAATCAAGCGCTTCCTAAACTAAAACCCATGGCAGCTGTCATGTCACTGTGTGCACACCCTGCAACAGCAGCCTGTGAAAAACTTGCCTGAATGTTGCAGCTGCAGTCCACAGTAGAAGAGTGATATACAACAGAGAGCAGACCGGCAAAACGCAAATCAAATGTCTGCACTTGGAAGTATTTTGGATTTTGAGTGCATGAGACTTGTGTCCGCACTGCAAAGCATCACAACAGATTTGTTCAAGCACCTAAAAGAACACCACAATCTGCAGTACAATGAATGCATGAAGGCCAAGAAGAAGAACATCGCTAACATTACCTCACTGAATCCTTGTTCTTGTTCAGCGTTAACTCAGACATCCAGCAAGCTGTACAGCACGTCTACATTTCCATCAAGCTGCCAAAGACGGACTGAAATAACCAATGCAGTCACGTTCCATTTTGCCCAATATATCTATCATAAAATATTTTATTATATTTTGGTTCTTGGAGAGGCACTGAATTCAGGTGAAAAAGAACCTTATTTCAAGTCTTATTTTGATGCAGACATGTACATGGGCAGAAATGTAGCACAAGTGGGACGTAAAAGCAGGGCTCTTTATTTAAATGTGAAAGTGCAATAAAAATATTTTGTCCCTAAAATCATGAATAATCATGATAAATTATTCTGATCTCTATTTTGATCAAATAAAATGGCATAATTGTTCTGCCCTAATTAGAAGTAACAGTTTCCTTGGGCTGAAATATCTTTGGTTAAACTGTTGACATGGTTGCAAACAGTCAAAATATTCTTGAGCATATTTGTTTTTGATATGGAAAACATGACTTACAAATATAATCAACTTGATGTACAATGCAATGAACTCTGTTTCACTGTTAGCCACTGCATCAGTTAAAATTGTTCAGGCAAGACAAGAACTTTAATAACCCATTTACATATTAGCTTTAATTGCAACTTGCTTTGAATAATTAAATTGGAGAACACATTTTTTTTAATGAATCAATTATGAAATCATACCATTGCAGTAGTATATTAAAATATCACCCAGTCCTTCACTAGAACTTATGAATCAATTGTGATACTTGAGCCATTTTTCTTGTTTGATGGCAAGTTTTCTTGTCCTCAAACAAAGTGTTTCATATTTTGGTAAACAAGCTTATTTCCCCTCTTGCCAAGAGTTAAGTGAGATACCAGTCTCATGCTGTATGTGCTCAGTGTCAGATTAGCTACATTTAGCATAACAACTATAACTCCTAGTCTGGTTCTGTCTTAGTTTTCTGGGGGTTGTGTGAGATTATATCTTGACTGGGCGCAGTGATTCCCTACAGTTTTTTTGTCCTGTTACCTGTAGACAGGCTAGCTGTTTCCGCCTGCTGCCAGCTAAGCTAACTGGCTGTCTAATATTACCAGTCAGTTATAATATAACATGGAAGTTGTATCAATCTTCTCATTTCACTTTTGGCAAAAATTTAACAAGAATATTTGCCATACTGTCAAACTATACCTGACACTGACACCACAAATAGATGCTGCACCTGTAACAACAGCCAGCAGCGTGTAGTCACTATGATCATGAAGCAGACAGGCAGAGCCATAAAGGGCTCTGCTAGCAATGACAGTCTTCCTAATATTAGTGTTTTTAAAAATCGCAATACATTGAATCGTAACCTTTGTATCGTGATGCGTATCGTACCACCAGATTTTTGCATCTTTTAAAAGCTGATTAAATCATCATATTTATGTCTTTAAATAATTCACAAATCTTAAACTTTTGTTTATTTTTTTTCCTGCATGTGTAGTAAGCTGTTTGGGAGTGTGTGTACTCATCTGTATGTCTCTGTGTAAGTGTATTCTCTGGCTGACTCCTACACTCATACATAATCCCTTACGCACATTTCCCCTTTGCATTCATGCTGTCTTCCATCATTTCAACAACAGATGAGCTTTTCAATGAATTTGACTCCAAACAGTGTTTAAACACCAGTGTGATGGCCGTTCTGACTGTGACTCCTTCATTAGGTCCCAATCTCTGTTATTGACCAGCAGAAGATGAATTATCCGCTGGTGAAAAAAATCAAAGGGTTTGAAATGGTAAATGGTACACTACAGTGGCCTATAGAGGAAATCTATATTACAAATTGCCTCGGTGCACAGTAGCTGAACCTCAGATAGCTCTGTCTTTCTCCGTATGTATGTCTTTGTACTGTATGCACAGTTGGTGTATGTGTGTGTGTTTGTGGTGTTTGTTACATGCAAAGTCTTGTTTGTGTTCTCCGGGTCTGTTTAGTGTTTCTTTTCTGATATGAAGAAAGGGATGTGCATGTTATCTGCCAGTCAATTTTGAGCTTGAATGTATGCTGCTCAGCATGCACAGACACACACATACACACACACACATGCACACACAAATCACTCGATCCTGCCCCTCTGCATGAGTCCAGTTCAAATACGAATCGGGGTAAACATGAGGCGTGTTTATGTGACTGATCAGACCATCCCCCCCTCTCCTTTTCCCTCCTCACTCTCTCTCTCTCTCTCTCTGCCACACACACTCGCTCTCTCTCTCTCTCTCACACACACACACACACACACACACACACACACACACACACACACACACACACAATCACAGTCATTAGTGTGTTTACCTCAGCTCCTTTTAGCATGGAGTAAAGGATTTTAAACAGCTTTAATGAGAATTTGCAGAGAAGTTTTCAGATAGAAAAAGTTCACGAGCATGTTTTCATTCCCGTAAACTTTTTACAACTATTGATGTCATCCTATAGAAATACAATTAGACAGTAGCTTTTAATCATTCTTGGTTGGTGGGGTGCCTTCCTAGTGATTACAGAGACGAGCCTGGTTGCTGCTTACGGCCGAGTCCAGATGCACACTGCCGCGTAGTCACATTTTTCAGGAGGTGTGTAGCGCGTCCCTGCAGCTCTGTGTGAGCCCTGTATCTGTCCCTGGTGCTCCGTTCAAGCTTTTTTGCAAAAGTATGAATTACGATACAAGGGATACTTTGCCAATTTTCAACCAGCTTTGTACCATAACAATGTGGCAACATAAATGAACTCTAAACTTCCCTCCAACTTATCATCGCCCAGATCTGCTCATCTCTCAGCTCCAATCCGCTGTGTCATCCAGCGGATTTTTGCTGGCTCTAGGGCTGTAGCTCGAACAACAGATTGTACATTCGCATTTTACCTGTCACTCCCTGTCAGAGTATAGAAGCAAATTGACAGAGAGACCTGCCTTCCCACCCTGACAAACTCAGACTAGACTCAGATCAAACTGTGAAACTAAGGAGATTGTGAACAGGAAGTGCGCGCCATACCATTTCCTGTATTTTGAAAACAAAGGTTGGGGTGAAAAAACTGAGATCAAACAGTAAAATTAGGCACTGCTGATTAAATATTAACCACGATTATGTTACTGCATTGCCTATTTCTTGTCTAAAATGTTTTCATAAACATTTTTTTTAGCACTGTGGTTCCCAACTGGTGGGTCGTGGTTCAGAAGTGGGTCGTGGGTCCATTCTGAATGGACCACAAGCGACTTGTGAACGTGTCAAGTTTGTAAAAAACACACTTTATTTTGAAGTGTAGTGAATTTCCCGCACAAATATTTTATTTTGAAGTAACATTTCCTGCTAGCTCAACAGTTAGCCAAACACAAGTATGATGCTGAATATATTAAACTGTGTGGACCTTGAACTAATGACTAAGGAGAAATGTGGACCCCGTGGCTGCACCAGTTGGGAACCACTGTTTTAGTGTACTGTTTAGCTGTAACACGAGATCATTTGTTACCAGCTAGCCGGCATATTGTTTCCTGTGGAAAACATGGCCAAGCTCACATCATGTCACCGGCAGGAATGTTTATTGGTTCTGTGCGGCACAATGCATTCTGGTAGTTGTAGGTTTTCTAGCTCTTAAGCAAAAGCAAATTCCACAGTCCCGTTTCCTCTGTTTTCTCTCGTAACATCTCTCGCAACATCGTTATATGAAAACACCACAACACCACCTTTCCAGTTGTGAAATGCTTCTTTAAATATCAGTGAGCAAGACAAAGAGCTCCGATATACTGTGTAGTTCTAAACCTCGCTGTTATCTAATAATTTTTGATACAGACACCTGTAAGTGTCTGTGTTTGCCTTTGTGAAATGTGGCTGTGTGGGTGAACTTTGCAAACATGGTTGTGTAGTATTTTCATTTTGGTGATGCCGGAGAGAGTTGGTCTTTGGAACGGTCTTATCTGTTCATTGATCTTACTCATTATACCTGATAGAGGCCTCAAGCCTGGCCTAATTAGCTTAAAATGACTCGCGCCAGATCATAGTTTTCACACACACACACACACACACACACACACACACACACACACACACGCAGGTCTGATGATGGAGAAATACGGACAGACAAATGAAGCTCATTTGTTTAGCTGATGAATAAAGAGAAGTGGTCCAATTGTCTGACTGTTTAACCATGGAATGGCCTTCGTGTTTGTTCAATGTGTGTGTGCATGCGTGTCCTTGTGTCCCATCACCCTCAAACACAGCTCATTAGGCTGCCGTAATTCATCTGAGGGATATGACGGACACCAACCGCTATTTCTCTCTTGGTGTCTCCATAACTTTCTGTGTCCCTCTTGGTTGTCAAGCCACTTTTCTATACCAAAGAAGGCCATATGTCTTTGTTTCTGTATGTAAAGCATGGTGATTTGGAATAGGCGCATAGGTATTTAAAGGTTATTTCATTCTTGTTTTCAGGTCATGTTTAGTTTAGCTTTATAGATACAGTGTTTAAAAAATGTTGGATTACTAAACCTTTTGTTCTCCATGTGCTCAAAATGTCTATTTACTTTGTTCGATTTAGCAAAAACCAAGGCCAGTTCATATGTTAGTCAAAGTTCAGATGTCTTGCTTTTATACGCCTGTGTGTTTGTGACCTTGGTCAAGGGAGCTTGGTAAAAACCAGGGGAAAATTAGTCTTAACAAATCGCAGCTACCACTCATCTAACAGCTTTTAATTTTTTAAAAGTAAGTAAGAATGCTATTATTGTAATTACTCAAGGCTAACCGCTAATCATCTCACCTCAGCAGCGAGTTTTACTCTGTTAAAATCCTCTTCATAGATTCCAGAAGAGCTGTGTAATATCACCCTATTCAAAGTCATTCTAAGCCGTAAACCCAAAGAATAAAGACTTGTCAGTTTAAATTGATATGATTAAAAATGTCACAGTGGAAACCTATGAAAGTATGTTTCTTTTTAATTTGACAATTTTCCACAGCAGTGTATTGTCAGGGAGACTGGGGTTGGTTGGCACACATACGTCTATGGCATAATTAATGTTGGAATATTTAAATCAGCAACAGTTGAAAGGTTAAGGTCTAAGGTGTAAATAAAAATGTTTTAATGTACTTAAATGTAAAAAGTTAAAATCTAATATAAACGCTTCTGTCCAGTGAATAGTATGATGCTCGCTGTTAACCCAGCATGCTTCACTGTCCTGTAAAGTGAACTGAGTGGCTCTGAAAACAGATTGGCCTCGCCACATTTTTTGTGTGTGCAGAAATTGTTTCCTAGAAAATCAATCATGTAGCAGAAAGTAACCAATTATAAATAAATTCCCCTCCGCCGGCATACATTATTTTTTATTTTCCAGCATTTTATTAAGGTGCTGAAAAAATAACAACAGTGCTGGCAGTGTTTTTCCAGCCTCTTGCTGCATCAGCTCATCACTAAACAATGCAGCAACAATAAAAACCTAAAATTGTTCTTTTGTGATTCTGCTGTCAGCTCAGCACTGTTGCAGGCTGGTCACCTGGACGACTAAACATCCGAAGGTCTGCCAAATGGGAAACCCTCACATCCAGGACACATTTATAGCTTTGCTATTGTTGGAGCGCACCAACAAATATAGCAGTCTGAGAAGCTGTGTGACACTATTTGCATCTTGTCTCCAGTTATCCTGTTGCACTACTTCAACCTCAAGAACTAACTTACCCAAACTAATGCAGAATCTGTGGACCTACACTATGCAGCTGAGTCACTTTTAAGGTTGGGTATTGTTTGAAATAATACAAGTGCTAACGTGATGACTGAATTTAATACAAAAACCAAAACAATATTTTTTTTGTATACCTGACTTTGGTAGTTATTTTTCTATAAAACCCCTTTTAAAAAACTAGAAGAAATCAAACTTAAGAAGATTACAGATGTAATATAGAGTTTCCCGTCTGCTGATCCTCGTAAGGTTTTATCTGATGATTATGATATGTAAACAACTGTATTTGATGTGTTTAAGAGGTTAATCATACAACCTATTGTTACAAAGCTACGCTCCTCCATTAATGTGGACCATTTCAAGATACAGCCATCACAACAGGTTCAATAAATGCTTCTGGCACACAAACAACAAACAAATTATCACTCTAACTTACCTATTATGCCTTATCATAAACCACAGATTGACAATATTCCAACAAAAACGGTCCTTAAACAGTCCTTATACACTCCTAAAGGTCCAGACGATCTAAATTCAGCCAAATATTTAGTCCAAACACATTTTTACATCCATAGATATCCAAAAACTGCCATTGCTTCATTTCAAATGTTCAAATTTGTTTTCTTTCTGTACGCAAAAAATTCTGTTTACATGTAAATATGCTGACTCATCGGATATCAAAACGGTGGCTAAACTCTGACCTTTTAATTGACACCTCATTTTAGCCAATAGCAGCTTTCCATGCTTTTGCTATCATCTACAATAGCCAACGATTGCCTGTGTTGAAAGGGAGGGCCTGCCTCACTTCCTTTGTCACAGAGCCAATCAGTAGCCAGTGATTGGTTTTGTAGTTAATGGCAGTCCTCACCTCCAGTGCACTTTTGAACGGGTTCCTACCACCATAGACTGACATTAAAGTAAAGATAAACAAATGGCTCTCCTGTTGTCTTATGGGGAAAAAACAGTGTCTATTCAATTTAGGTTCTTCTGAAGTGTTTTTATATTCAATAAGCTCCTAAATAGACATTTCTGCATTTGTTGCTCTTTTTTTAAAAGCATCTGGACAAAGCTTGAGAAAAACATGTAAAATGTTTATTTTCTGTTATAATGTTATTTACTTTGAATTTGGACTGTGTGAGGCTTCATGCTATCTGCATCATCTTGTTTTCAAGAAAATTTTCAGGTGAAGACAAAAAACCTTTTTATTTTGGTGTGTTAACTTACTATGTATGTACCTGTACAAAAAATGGAACAAAAACAGTTTTCAGTTTACTTAAGGTATGCCTTCGATAAGCGTTTTAGTTGAAATTGGGTGACTTTTACGTAATGGTGAGATTATGCTTATTTTCAGGTTCATACTTGTATTTTTGAGTTTCTACTAGAACATGTTTACTTGCTTTAATGGTCAAAAACCACTGTTTTCCTCATACTGTCTGTGCTGGAACACCTATATTTACACTCTGTCATAAACGCTCCATTTTAGCACCCCCACCAAAAAAGCCCAGTCTACTCTGATTGGTTGGTGTGGTAGAAGATTCTACTGTGAAAAATCACTAATAAAAGCTTCTAAATTAAAGCTGACATGTTCCAGCAGGAATATGATCTGAAATTGAGGAGAAATTAACAACATCAGATTACGCTTCCTTGTTGTTAGCATGTAGCTACATGTAGCATTGTAAGCTATATAATGTAGCACTGATAATAAAACTGCTTGTTGTGCGTGTTTAAGAGACAGAAAGAAGGGAAGAGAAAGTGGAAGGTGGACTATTGCATGACATTTCTGTGAGTTATTGATAACTTACTCAGAACACTGCTTTGTCACGTAATGACGAGCCTGCCATGTATCAAGAAACCTGTGATATTCTAATATGCTTACCTGAGCTGTGTCACTAGGGCCTGGAGCAGATGGCCATATAAGGAAATCTGTCATGATCTGACATTCACTTATGGCCAAATATGAAAAACATGTTTAAATCAGAATATTCACAACGGTCTGAAGCCTGAGGTTTTAGTTCTCAGGTATTACTTCTACATATGTTTACCTCATTATTTCAAACTTTCTCCATGTTGAGCATGAACATCCGACCTCGTAACATTATATAGGCTATATATGACGGACAATAAAGAAAAGCATAACAGGTCCCCTTCAAAGGGATATCTACTAGATGGGGAACTTCATCTAGCTGGGAAGTGGGTGAGAAACTTTTTACCAAGGCTGGTAATGTAGCTGTGCTCATGCAGGCTCGATGCAAGATAGGGGACTTCAGTAATGGCAGCCACTGATAAACAACCCAGCAGCATGCGTAGGAGAGTCTGTGATGAAAGGACTCGGGGAGAGGAGTGAGGCCATGCAGCAGCAGACGAAGGTAATTAAAGAAGCCATCATCAGCATCATTAATATGCTAGATCTGCTGTGGCCCACTGACTAGTCTAATGGAGAACATGTCATCATCGTCACCATTAGGGAGAGTGGGACACACACAAACACACGCACACATGGTCTTAATGTTGGGTCACGCCATGATTATCACCATTAAGCCTAGAGTGAGAAGACCTGCTTAGGAAACCTCATTCTCTCCCGCCGCCGCACACGCACATGCACACATACAGTGTACACACACAGACACACACACGCCTGTAGATCTTTAATTCAGACCCTGTGAGTGATAAGTATGCATATTTAAGTGATGTCAGGCCTGTTGGGTCTTTTAATTAGACAGAATGAATGAATGTTTTATAAAAACGTGTTTAACAATAAATGTGTTCATTAATTTGATGAGAGGATGTGCTCTGATGAGCTGAGTGGAACAGAGTAATGGCTCGTATTCAGCTCTGGCGGTTTGATGGCGATGGTAGCAACAACCAGGCTGTCGGTTTCTGAATTTTTCTTTTCCCCTCATCTCCGTATTCCTCTCTTTACCCAGAAAAGTTAACTTTGAATTATGTTTATCCCACGACCTTGGACAGCTTGGTCTGTTTTAGTGAAAATGCACTTCTGTCCTGGACAGCTAATGTGCAATGTGATACTAGTCCACAGCTCTATGGAGAGTAGGAAAGATGGAAAAGCCATTAAGTCCCCGCAATCTTTTTTTTTCTGTCTGCGGGTACACTTTGTGGTTTGTTGTGAAAGTTCATTCAGATGTATAAGTTCAGAAAAAGATTGCACAAAGTCCATCTTGTATCTATTGTCAGTGGAAAGGGTGGACTGTGGACTGGACAACTCTGCCTTATTCTCATAGAATAAACCATCAAAATGATAAATACTGTTGCAGCAGCTGTAAAGATCCCAAATCCGTCACCAGCACTGCGGTAGTCAACTCATATTCTCTAGCATACCCCTGAAAGGCCCAATGGTATTGCCAAACTTGGTTATAAGTGTGTCCCAAATGCATTTTGTTGCCCCTTTTAGCCCCCATCATCTGCTAAAATATTTGTGCAACAAAACCAATCTAAATGTTAAGCAGGTATGCTACTTTACTCCTCCCCCCGCTCGCATTCGCACCTCCTTTGTCGCTTTTTCTCTAAATGTCCTCCTCCCTCTTCCCCTCTCCCTAACACACCCTTTCACTGCCTCCCTTGACACTGGTGGAAACAGAGTGATGGTGCGTAATTTAGTCCTAATCACAACATCAGACTTGTGCTGCGATTTACATCCCTCCACCAGCCGAGCCAGTCAGACAGTCAGGAGGGAGATGTTAATGTGAGACCACAGGTAATTACTGTCATTACAGCACAGATCCTGCCAGTGTGTGCGTGTGTGTGAGGGTGTGTGTGTGCATTTGAGGGTGTGTGCAGATGCATTGTGAGCGTGGCTGTGTTTTGAGCTTTTGAATGCTAAGGTTTGATATTTTTGTGTATATAATTAATATCGGAGTATTAGTGTGTGGTTTTGGTTCACAACAGAACTTCCTCAACACAAAGCTGCGTCTGTGCATGATACAAAACAGGAGCGAAATCACAAACAACAGGGGATCCACAATATTTACTCCATTGTTGTTCAATGTAATTACAATCGACGCCCTGACTCGGTTTACTCTTCAAAATTTAATGATCTGATTGATGTAATGTCATTGTTGCTCCAGTTTTTCTTCATTGCTTTATTTGTTGAAATGAAGCCCTTTCTTAATCAGAGTGTAATTAAAAGTGTAATTCTTCATTAAGTTATGCAATTTTAATGGAGCTCTATTCGATATTCAGACCATTAATATAGCAGCAAACCAGTATTTGCTATGTAAAGATAAAATGGAGTAATGGCGTCCTGAGCGGAGAACGAAGTCAAGGTCCCTGTGTGTGTGTGTGTGTTGTAATCCGAGCTTCTCTTTTCTTTGTTGTGGTAAACTGTCCAGCCGTGCGGGCATGTTAGAGCACTTGAGGCCTGTGAGTGTACCGGCTAGCTAATAGCCACCGTTCTGCACAGCGTTATGGTGGTTACCGCTGATATCGGGATGCATCTTTGTGGAAGCTCAGCGCCCACTGTCCGGTTCCCTCCCCAGTTAACACTGTTGGCTCTGTCAGCACTTTGTTTTCAGCCATTGTTAGCACTGCTAGCACTGCTGCTAGCCACCAGCTCGGCCTCCTCCACGTTGAGAGCTGTGTGCAGACAACTTTTGGATCATAGATTTGCTCTGAATATTGTATAGTGCTCCTTTGATAATTGATTATGTGTCACTGTCATCTTTACAACTCCCTTTCACAGGTTTTCTATTCATTTGTGAAGTATCACTCTCTTCTTCTTCTTCTTCTTCTTCTTCTTCTTGACCAATATTATTTACAATATTGT